>NW_011966859.1:31375-40982 GCF_000949405.1 Vollenhovia emeryi | reverse complement strand
CCCCCCCTCGCGCGGCTGCTCGCGCGAGGCGCGTGCCCCGCGGCCAATCGCGCGACGGCACGCGACAACGCCGGCAGCGATATTCTCGCGATCGGGCGCAGGTGCCCGCGGTATCGCCAAAATCTTCTCGCGTTCCCTCGATAGGGCTGTCGCAGCGGCTCCCCCGCTGACGCCCCTCAGGTATCGTGCCACGGGCCCTGGGCTCCTTCCTCCCGGCTCGCTGCTCCGCTCGCTCCGTGCCCGCTCCGCACGCCTCTCCACCGTGCTCGCCGCGGAATTCGTCCGTTAGCCGGGCCTCTCGTCTTTCCTCCGCCCCCGCATCCATCCGCACTCATACGCTCGCATTCATAGGACAAAAAAACAAAATAATCAGCAATCGCGTCGAATTGACCGAATACGGTCGCCTCTCTGGAGACTGCGGCACGGTTTTCCCTAATCTTGGCCTGTTGCCTTGAGGGAGGAACCCGGTGGACGCGCTCGCGGGACGGCAACGTCACAACATATATAAATATCCATTGTTATATTTGGCGTAATTTGTTGATGATATCATTACTTTTGTAGAGAAGATAGTTTTGTAGAGAAGATACATTTGTAGGGAAGATTTTTGTAGAGACAATATTTTTGAAAAGGTATTTTTGGATTGTCTAAGCCGCGGGCAACAGGCGTCCGCGGACGCCCAGCCGGCGGGCATGCCCCCACTCCAATCATCGCCCCACCACGTTTAAAACTATTTAGTTTAGTTGGTGCCATTTGATGATATCATTACTTTTGTAGAGAAGATAGTTTTGTAGTGAAGATATTTTTGTAGAGATGCAAAAAAGATAGAATAACAAAATATATTCGGTCGTTGGAGCTTATACTTGGTGCTTTTTTTTACCTTTTTTTAAAAAGGTTATAAAATTACTGGGCAGTATTAATAACTAGATTGTGATAAATTATTCCCAATTTTTACTTGCTCGTTAAAAGTTATTAAATATTGAATATTGCTATTTAAATATAGGATCTTATGGGAACTTTCGAAAGACAAATATTAAATAATTCAAAAACTGTTAAGAGCTAATACTAAAATTTGAATTTCTGTGTGGTATCATATTCTTGAAACATGTACAAATGTCTCTACGAAGTTTAATTTAATTTACTGGCTTATTTTGCAATTATTATATTATTGAAAAAATCGCTATGATACAGCGATGTGATGTCGACGACGAAACGTGACAACGCCGCATACCGATTGAACTTTTTAACCGTGCATACGAAATTTAAAAACGTTATTTTATATTATTTTCAAGAAAATCCAATCCTATTCACAAAGAACAATACTTCAAACTATAATTTCGTGAATTTCTGACAAATGTGTATCGATTAGAATTTATACTCTGTTAAAATTTAAATTTCTAATATTCTACACTAACTTTTGTAAAAGTGGATCTGTCCAATACATCCTAAAGAGCGTAAATTTGTTTCATACATATCGGAAAGATTAATATATAAAGGGTGTTTCAATAAGAAGGAATGATGTTAAACGTGAATTAAAAATCGGTGGTATACAAAAATGAAAATTTCTTTAATAGAACATGTTTGGTAGGCCATTACAATTAAGTATGGAAGATAATGTCCGCCAAATGTTCGCCACGGCTCCGGCGGCACACGTCAATCCGCTTATCGAAATTTGCTATCACATCTCGACACAACTGCTCCTGAATCTCTTCAATGTGGCGTGAAATTTCGTCTTTGAGTTGCTGGATGGTGGTAGGCTTGTTGGCATAGACTTTACTCTTCAATTTGGGGCCATTTGAAGAGTCGAATCGATTGTGAACGGAGTAGTTAGAATTGTTTATCCTCATTGTTTCCGTTTTGTTGATGTTGATTTTTAATCCAGCCTTCGCCGATTCCAAGCGGAGGTGGTTCATTTTTGATTGTAAGTGTCGATGGATATGCGATAATAAAATAATATCGTCGGCATATTCCATGTCTTCGAGACTCCTATTCATCCTCCAGGTTATACCCCTTTTTTGTGTGTCAAGGATTTCTAGAACCCAGTCTAGAGTGACAATGAATAACAGTGGTGAGAGTATGCAGCCCTGCCTCACTCCTGTGGTCGTCGCAAAGGGGTCGCTAAGTCTGCCTTTGTGCAATACTTTACAGGATGCGCCGTTGTATCCTTCCTTTATCAAATTTATTATTTTTGATGGTACACCTCGCCGCTCCAGCGCCGCCCAGATACATTCCCTTCTGACCGAGTCGAAGGCCTTCTCGAAATCAATGAAAGCCAAGAACAGGGCCGCATTGTATTCAATACACTGCTCAATGATGATGCGTATGGTGTTAATATTATCTATACATGACTGCTTTGCGCGGAAACCTGCTTGTTGTTTCCTTAACAGCTTATTCAGTGGATCAACTATTCTGTTCAGAATGATCCTGTTAAAAACCTTGCTAACTGCCGATAGCAGGGCAATTCCTCTCCAGTTGTTACATTCCGTAGTGTTGCCTTTCTTTGGTATTTTAACAATAACTGCTCCCTTCCATTCATCTGGAAGTCTCTCTGAGACCCAGATTTCCCTAAAGAGTGGATACAATATATTCGCTATGCCTTCCGCATCCGCTTTTAAACACTCACCTGGAATGTTATCTATGCCAGCCGCCTTCCCATTTTTAAGCGTCTTTAGAGCTTTTATGATCTCCGTTTTACTTGGTGGGTCAGTACATATGCTTCTTGTCGGTCGGTTAAATCGGTTTCCCGTGGGAAGATCATGTGTGTTTTGGGCGACAACATTAAAGGTTTTCTCAAAATGTTCTCGCCACAGTTTAAGCTGGTCTTCATCCATTGTTATAAGGTTTCCAGCATCATCTTTGATCGGTTGACAGCTATTAGTCTTGTCATTTGCTAATTTTCTTGTCACTCCATCACAGGGTTCTGATATCGCCTTTCTTTGCAGCTTCTTCCGCCTCGGCAGCCATGTCTTCAAAATATATTCTTTTGTCTTTCCTTGCCTGCTTCTTGATTCTTTTATTAATGTCAGCGTATCTGTTTTTTAATTCGCTCCCTCGTCTTGTATTAAGTACGTTTAATAGACGATCTCTGATGGCTCTTCTATCTTCGATCAACCGCCAGAAGTCTACCGACAGCCAATCCTTGTTCCGTTTACCACCGTGACCCAGTGTTTCAGCTGCTGATTCAGTGATTGAGGTTTTTATATTGTTCCATGTTCCATTTATGGGGTCTAGGGATTCCGTATCCATCCTCTCGGCATGTTTTGCGCGTACTGTCGACATGTATCTATCCCTAGTGTTCTCGTCCCGCAGTTTGTTTACTAGGTATTTTATTCTGCCCGGCTGTTGGCTGACTCTCCTAGGAGCTATTTTTAGTCTCAGCTCAGCCAGCAGCAGATAGTGATCGCTTCCGATTTCGGCGCTTCTTTTATTTCGGACGTCTAGTAGTGAGCGCCTCCATTTCCCACTCACACAGAAGTGGTCTAGTTGATAGTATTGTATGCGCCACGATGGGTTTGGCGCCATCCACGTTGCTTTGTGCTTCTCTTTGTGGATGAATAGCGATCCGCCTATCTTCAACCCATAGTTGGCACATATCTCGATCAGCAGTTCACCATTTTCATTTTTCTGTCCCACGCCGTGTCTGCCCATTATATGCTCCAAACCTTCATTTTCATTGCCTATTCTGGCGTTGAAATCACTCATGAGGATTACAAAGTCATTGTGGTTAGTTTCAGTTAATGTTTTGTCGAGCATGCTGTGAAATTGCTCCTTAGCTTCTAGTTCACTCTCTTCCGTGGGTGCATAACACTGTATGATTGTTATCTTGCGCCATTTGGAGTCCAATCTTGCAGCTGTAATTCTGTCTGATATAGCTTTCCAACTTAGCAGGGCCTTTCTATATCTTCTGTTAAGATACAGTCCCACTCCGTTTACGTGTGGATCGTCAGCATTCGGCATGCCCGAGAACAGCACCAGATCGCCGTCGGCGTTACTTAATTCTCCGCAAGTGTTCCAACGCATCTCGCTAATTCCCAATACGTCTATGCGCAGTCTCCTGCATTCTGATATAAGCTGCGCCAGTTTTCCTGATTGATATAACGTACGGACATTCCATTGAACAAATCGAGTCCTTGTTCTTGAGCCTGGTGTCGTCATAGTGATAGGCAACCGGTTTCTTTTCCTTGTAGAACTGAAAATCATCTTAAGTTTCGGGAGACAGAGGTGATTAGCCTTTGGGCCCTAGTTCGGTGGCAGGGCGGCTGCCTTTAATATTTGATTGTTCGATCTTTGGCGTGTGGCCTCTAAACTTGCCACTTCGCCATTTGTGCTGCAGATATTTCCTTCCACAGACATATATATTTGACACGGTTATTCCGCCGTGTACTCGGTCGCCAGAGCCTCGTTTGTAGAAACAGGGTGCACCACAAGTAGGTGAGGTTGACTGTTAGATCGGAGAGGCTATGTGTCGCATCACGATCTCTTGCCCCCCTCCCCCTTATTTTAGATGATAACTATAAATGAGAAAAATTGTATCAGATTGTCCAATTTAATGATAACGCAATTGATTGCATACCATTATTGTGGATATCATTGCATCATCAAAGTCTTCAGCTTGTCACAAAATTTATGCCACTCCCTTATACATTTCTCCTTATTACATTCGATTTATTGCAATTTTGGAGTTTTTTGTTATTACATAAAATATTATTTCTTTTTCTTCTTTTAGATAATAATTATGGACACAGTAATAAATATTAACGCAACTTTATCTAAAAATATATTATCTGTAATACGAAAATTGTTTCACCGGGTATAAATATAATTAATAAGCTCGCTTCAATTTAACAAAACTATGATCGTGTAGGCCAATGGGTTAACGAGCAACGTTGGTTTTGTAAGGTTTTTAGTAAAATGTGTTTCTCTTTATTCTTAACATTTATATAATACTAATAAATTACAATTCTAATCTAAATAACGAACGTTTCGACATTACTTTGTCTTCCTCAGCATTAAATCGTTTAAGCTATAGTAAAAATTGAGTATTAAATCTCAGTAATTTGGTATGTGCAATTATGAATCTTGTTGACATTTCTCGTTATAAAGGTTCTTGAGTGTTAACATGTCGCTTACTTGTTAATCAGAACGAATTCCGTATTCTGTGTAGAAGTCAGTTTTCTTTCGTATTATTTCGGTTTTTCTCACACTCCTGTTCCACTTTGGTAGAAATGAAAGGGAGTAGTCAAGGTATCTATTAGCTGTCGGTATTGTATTTTCTCAATTTTTATTATAGCTTAAACGATTTAACGCTGAGGAAGACAAAGTAATGTCGAAACGTTCGTTATTTAGATTAGAATTGTAATTTATTAGTATTATATAAATTAATAAATAAATGTTAAGAATAAAGAGAAACACATTTTACTAAAAACCTTACAACGTTGCTCGTTAACCCATTGACCTACACGATCATAGTTTTGTTTCACCGGGATCTAGCTATAAAATACATTTGTGTAAAAAAAATTGAAGGAAAACGAACATTAAAACCATCAGTATTTTATGACTGTATCAAGGGTAAAATTTTATTATTAAATATTGCAATTAATCTTTTTTTACATTTGTTTATTAACAAATATCAATTTTAGATCTTTTCTTGGCTAAAAGTCGTACTGGCCAAATTCGTGAATCGAATTTATGTGAAAAAATCTTCGACAAAAGCCTTGGTCCTATTTTTACTAACTCAAAAAACTGGTATAATAAACGACGATTTGTCGAGGCAGATACAAGAAAAGAAGATGATGGCTCAAATACAGAAACTAATGAAACGGACGATTTGCAAAATAAAACATAATGGACCATTAATCAGCTGTGCATTAAAGAAGTAAAATTTTTTTATGGAATTTTTATTTTAACAATTATTATTTTTATTTTATTTATTTACGATTTGTGCGAAATAATAAGAAACTTATTAAATGTTACTTAAGATAAAAGTTATCATATTAATAAATAAGAGGCATCACATAAATCTTATTGTATTTCAAATTTTTTTCTGTATGGTATACGCATTAGAATCATTTTCTGAAGTATCTGTTGTAATTTGAATTGAATAATATGTGATGACGTTTTCATGTTTAACTGCCACATACCTAAATGCGCTGAATCAGTAAGATAATAAAAAATTGATTTTTTAGGTATCCATTTCAAACCAGTAAGCTGCAATTTATCTTCAGTTATATATCCTAAATTTGTTAATTTTACAATAGTACCATCACTCAACATTATTATATCATTTGGTGGCTTTGTAGTCAAAATAAAATTCTTATATCTTAATTTAATTATGGATTCATTATTATTTATTTTCTTCACTTTTATAATTGTAAATTGCTTGGAAATGACAGGTCTATCCGTAATGTAATTTTGCTCATGCACTCGCCGACAGATCTGAGCAAGTGGCTTATTTGCAGTACGTAACATTTGTTTTATTAAACGTAGTTTATTTTCGAATGGAAATGCTGAAATATTATTCAAAGTATAATTATTATTTTTTACATCATCTGCCAAGTGAAGGAGTTAATGTGTATTGAGAGTTTGCATTTCTTCTCCGTAATATTCTGGCAGAAGTAAAAAAAAAATTTTTTAGATAGGAGCTTGCAAGTTCATTAAAAGTTTGAGCTAAATGTTTAGTACATAATATTCGGAAGACTGTGTGAAAAAGTAAAAAATGATCGTAAAATTTTGAATTTAATATTCCCTTAAATAAGATAGGACCTGCATACAAAGCAATAAAGCGAAGTTCTGATGCTTTTAAGTTAGGCACTGGAATCCGAGTGTTTCTCTGAAATTCGTCAGGAATACAAGACTTTAATTAAATATAATATTCTTTCAAATAATTTTTGTCTGTTTTGTGTGTTGAGTTTTACTGAACTTTTGTTAAATATTAAATTTAATATATATAATTTTTTAGTTATACCTAAACAGCAAAGGTGCATATAGTCTAAAGTAAAACTACTAATCATATTAATTGCTGGTTGAATACGTAGTAGTGGAGAAAATCCGGTATGATGCTTTTTCTGCTGTTGTAATCGAAATGATTTGTCCGCGTCGGTTCGCTTATTACAGTCTGTGTCAGGATAAATAACACGTCTTGAATTATTTCTTGATATATGTGACAGATTTTCCATATACTTCACATCTTTCACAAGCTGCGAAAACCTCCATGGCCATTTTATCTGCTTCAAAAATTTTCGAGCTGGAATATTACATATTATATGTTCTAGAACCACTGAAAAATGCTTATTCATAATATCAATTCCATCTCGGTGCAAAATATTAATTTTTTCAATGAAATCTTTCATGAACTCATTAATGTCACGAGGCTTGGAATTTCCATAATACATTGCAACAATGTACGGTTGATATACAGGGTGTTAATAAATCATCGCATTGGCGGTATTAATAATTTTTATAGAGAATATACTTTAGCAAAAAAGATAGAGCAACAAAATATATTCGGTTGAATTGGAGCTTATACTTGGTGCTTTTTTATCTTTTTTTAAAAAAGGTAAGTTTTTTACGTGATATCACACCTTTTGTAGTGTGTAATATCTCATAATGTACTCTTTACTTGGCACAAAACTCGACATTTTTAGAATAATATTATCACAACCCCGCCACTATGGGACGTTTCGCCTATTTTCTGGCCAAAAGTGGCAAAAATCAAAGTCGAAGTTCGTAATGTTTAACAATTGGAAAAGTTTCTATAAACATTAGTGAGACACGGAGAAAAATTTAAGACCATTTGTTCCACGCAAAGTATTTTTTCTGTCGCATTTTGTGTTCGAAAGTGTGTAAAAATGTACCTTGAAATCACGAAAGTTTATTGTTTCTTTGATCTTTTTTTTCTCCTCCAATGTTGAAGACGTACAAATCACTGCTTGAAATACTTTTTTAGCATAAGTTAATGCTTGAAAATAATAAAAATAAATTAAGCTTTGGCCGTTCTGGAGGGGAGAATTTTTGTTACAGACTGTTCCTTAATTTCTTTAATTATTTTTTTTTACTTGCGCTAAAAGCGGCCGTCTGTAATATTCTAGCTCTGAAATGCCGTTGAACGTAGGATATAACTCGGATCATAAGAAACGGTGGTGTTGTCGTTTCTTGCTTCAAAACTATCTCATGTACGCGCGAGCCGAGTCCTGTGTATTGGATTATACACCAATGATCGTTATGACCGTATATGGTAATGTTTCTCGATCACCGAAGCTGATTGGTGCCAATACGGAAACGAGATAAGTTCGTGCAGCATGTGCGAGGGAATATATTCCCCGAAAAATAGAGCGACACCACCACTTTCGTTCAGTTCTTAGAAGGGAAGAGAGCAGTCGAACATAAGCATTATATTCAGTGTGAAAAATCAGCTCAATAAATCTGTTGTTAAACTGCAGCTATAACTAAAGCTTGATTGTTCGAGCGTCCTCACCATCCTCCGAATCCACAGAACCAGTTCCTCGAATCGAGGAACAATTAAATTAAACAACAAAGAAACATTGGTCCTTCGAGCCGGATTCGGAGCGATCAATCAAGTGCAAGAAGACCAGTACTGCAGTCAGTGGTGCGTGGCACACAAGTGCACTGTTGAACCATTGTGCTGATAATCGCTCTTCTACTAACCCTTCGAGTGAACAAAAGGGACTTACTCGTCTAATTTATTGAGCGAGTTCAACGTCTTCTAAAGCTTGTCTTGTGAAAGTCAAAATCTCGTCTTCACTTGACATTCATTTGCACTGTTAAACAAGGGAAAAGTGCACAGACAGACTCAACTAACCGGTAGCTAAAGCTGGTGCATCCAAAGGGTGACGCGAAAACCTTGTCGTGTCGCAAAAACCTTGTGCTCCTAAAGATTATTCGTCCATTATAGAGTTTGAGGAACTCATCGCCGCGCAAACTAATACCGAGACCTTGATACTTCGAATCTGGACGACCTTTACGAAGCAAAGTCAAAGAGAACCGCCACGGCAATTCGGACCAGAATCGCCAATCTCAAGACGTATTGGGGAACCTGTCAGGCCAACCATGCGAAGCTCTGCTCCATCGCGGATACAGAGGACCAACAACACGAGTACTTCGTTCAAGATAAGTTTCTGTTAATTAGCGACTCTGTAGAGGAAATAATGGATTCCCTTACCCAGCTCCTAGAACCGGCACAACCGTGCCCGATCGTAGCAAATGGCAATGACTCGAGTAGTTCGTGCGACATTAAGCCAGCTATTACGCAATTACCTCGAATAGAAATACCTAAATTTGAAGGAGATCTTACTAAATGGGCAAATTTCCGCGACGTATTCGAGTCCTTAGTCACTAGTAGAAACGATCTAACAAACGTTCAAAAGTTACATTATTTAAAGGCAAGTCTCGCGGGAGAAGCTAGTCTAATATTAACGAAAACGCATGTAACCGACGCCAATTACGCAAAAGCGTGGGATCTCTTAAAAACGCGATACGATAATCCGCGAGCCATTGTCAACGCGCATTTACAATTCTTTATGGATATTCCTCCCGTGAGCTCTCAGTCTGCGGGCGACCTAAAGACTTTAAGAAATAAAACCAATGATATACA
>NW_011966859.1:17516-25468 GCF_000949405.1 Vollenhovia emeryi | reverse complement strand
GTCTCTCTCTCTCTCTCTCTCTCTCTCTCTCTCTCTCTCTCTCTCTCTCTCTCTCTCTCTCTCTCTCTCTCTCTCTCTCTCTCTCTCTCATATCTCTGTACCTCTATTCCTGTCTCTTTCCCTCTTCTCTCTCTTATCTCTCTACTTTTCATTTCTTATTCCCACCTGCGGTTGCGCGCCTTTATACTGGCGTTCCTCCGATCTTCCTTCTGCGGTTGCGCGCCTTCAACGGCGTTTCTCCGATTTTCCGCCTTCAGTTGCGCGCCTTCATCGGCGTTCTTCCGATCTTCCGCCTCCGGTTGCGCGCCTTCATCGGCGTTCTTCCGATTTTCCGCCTCCGGTTGCGCGCCTTCATCGGCGTTCTTCCGATTTTCCGCCTCCGGTTGCGCGCCTTCATCGGCGTTCTTCCGATTTCCACCCCCGGTTGCGCGCCTCGAACGGCGTTCCTCCTGTTCTCCTCCATCGGTTGCGCGCCTTCGTAACCGCGTTCCTCCGGCGGGAAAACATCACCTTTCCTCGAACTGGCATTGAGCAGCCAGTCCTCACCAATCTCCTCCACGTCGTCGACACCAGTCACCAGGTCTGAACCCCGCAAAAGAAAGGGGGACCTTTTCCGGCTTAACCGACCTCCGTTCCCGCTCGTTCTCGGGGCAATTTCGCAGAGACCCCTCGAACAAACAGAATCTCACTCTAAAATTGGCACACAGCGAAGACTTACCGATCTTACGTTTTTCAAATTTCTATTAACTTCAGTTAGTTCTTCTGGTTTGATGGATAGTTAACTTAATCTCTTTAATTTTGCCACTTATTCCTTTCACTTTCAGGTTAAATTTAACCACGATCAAATTAGTCACTCTCGGGTCCCCTACTACAATTATATTAATCAGAAGTTGCCTAGAATGCAGTGATGACGGCAATGAAATCGATTACTATGATCGAAGAATCCATCTGAGCATTCTACAAAAAAAGACAACGTCTGAAGTTTCAATTTCACTTCATCCCCCGTGACTTTGAAGCTATTACCTTTCTCTGAGTGCCTATTTAAGGGATTATATTAACTAGTAATAAGTTAGCATTAGTTACAATCATGACTAACAGCATGCATAGCTTCCCCCGCTTTGTAACTCAGCTAATTCGAAATGCTTCCCGCAGGCACTCGCAGAAATGGGCAGATAGAGGCAAGCCCTCTACATAATCATTTAAATTACTTTCCTTTCCTTGTTGGATATAATTAGAAATAGACGAATACATTCCAATCTATCCTCTCATTTTCCTTGTCTCCCTGTGAGACACGCGTCCCCACGAAAATCGGACGTAACAGGTTAAAATAAATATAAAAATTTAAATCAGATTGAAACTTAAACGCCATATTTTAGGACCTGGCAAGGTGGTGGCCATTATATTGCTATGTGAATCCATATACCGTATTTTCCCACCCTGTACTGTGTGCGCCATTACTATCGGACATATAACACAGATTTCCCCTAGGTGGGATCATTATCGTCAGTGAATTCACGTGTTCTATCGTCATTAATCATACTTATAATTAAAAGAAGTCAACACAAAATTCATCAAACACTAGAAATTCTCGATATTTTTCCTTATGCGCGCGTCTTTCGCAATCTGGACCACTGTGCGTAATGTGCCAGGCACAAGATATTGCGAATCTCACCTCGGCCGAAGCTAGAAACCGTTCGAAAAAGCGGTCTCGAGACTCTCGAGACCGTTATAAGAAATCGGTCTTGAGACTATTACAGATACATGTGTACATACATTCTTATAAAAACTCACACCTGCGTGCCTTTGTCTCGATGGTCTCGTGCGGCTAGACAGCCGAGCCACCGTCAACACGCGCGAGAAGGCGAGCGTCGACCGACAACAATTCGAGACGATCAGCTGACGATTCCTTGTCCGGTGTCAGCTGATCGCGCTAAAGACCACAATAAAGTAAAACCGTGAGGACAAATCGCGAGCGAGTTGGCGACAGGGGAGAGGGCTCCTCCGAACGTTCGAGAACACCCCAGCGGGGGGAGTATATAGGGTGTCCCAATTTAATGTCCCACCCCGAATAACTTTTTTACTTTTGATCGCAGAAAAAAACGTTTCGGACAATAGTTGTTTGGTTCGAAGGGGGACACAAGACGGTGCCATTAGTTTGACCTTGACGAGTTGCTTGAAGGTCACGTGAAGGTCACCTTCAATTTTTCAAATGAAACCCCCTATTGTTTATTACACTATCTTATTCTACTAATTAATATGAATAATATGTAGGATGGAGAAGTGCCAATGTGAGCCACAAAATGAACGGAACTCGGTTCTCACAATATAGGAAAAAGAATTTCTCTTTAATATAAAACGTTTCGACCCTTCTTCGGGTCCTCTTCAGTTAGACTACAATGAAATCAAATAACGTATAAGATAAATATACAGTAGAATTTGTAATGTGTGGTATGAAAACTTGGTTACCTCGTGAATACAATTTAACGTAGGCGGTCAAAGTACTAAGTGGTTACAGAATCATCTATCTATGCACGTTAATATCAGTTAGTCTCTAAATGGCCCCAGACATTAAGAGGACTGTATAACGTAATTCGAAGGATGAGTCCGTAGCGACGATGTTATAACGACTGTGACACAGCAATATCATACAAGGAGAAACATGACAATCAAGTGTGGGAAACATGACGGTAAAAATTAGTCCTGTGTCTTAATTTTTCGAACAACCAACAAGGCGCAATATTTAAATATTAAGAAAATATAAAAACTGTAATAAGTAATAAGTCAAGAAATAAAGTGAACATCTAAGTGTGTGTTAAGAGTCACATCTGTGCAGGACAACACGACGAAACAAAGTTTAATTTATGTTAAATCGAACCAATGCAATGTCAGGAAATAAGATTAAAGATTAAATGATAGGTCAAATACTTTAAAATTGTAAAATAAGGTGGTAAAATTGGTTGTAAAGTTGTTGCTATTTAGTCAAAAATTAAAATCGAAATAAGGTAATATAAGGAAAAAGTTCAAAATAAGATAATAATTAATAAAATAAATAAGTTAACAAGAATAAATAAATAAATTAATTAATTAATGTGTGGTCAAAACTAAATTTTGTTTAGGTCCTGGATGAGTGAATCCAACGCCCATCTCGTGCCAAGTCTGGGCGGATACGAGGTCAGACACTGAACGGAAATTTCTACGTCGAGGTCCTCAAGCGCCTCCGAGCGCGCGTAGCTCGTGTTCGCCCAGACATGGCACGAGATGGGCATTGGATTCTCCACTACGACAATGCGCCTTCCCACACGTCCTTGGTTGTGGTCGAGTTTTTAGCACGGGCCACAATTACCGTCACCGACCATCCGCTATATTCACCCGATTTGGCACCGTGTGACTTCTTCTTGTTCCCCAAATGCAAAATGTTGCTTCGGGGGCGGCATTTGGGGGACGTGGAGGCCATCAAGACAGCGACGACGAGGCAACTGAAGAGCCTCAAAGTGGAGGATTTTCAAGGCTGTTTTCAGCAGTGGAAACGGCGTTGGAGCAAGTGCGTTGCATCAGGGGGAAAGTATTTTGAGGGAGACAACTTCGATTTACTTGATTGATTGTCAAATAAAATTATAAAAAAACAATTATACGCATTTTTGGGACAAACCTCGTATTAGAAATTTGCACATTGCTTCCATTGTTATGGCTTCCTCATAGAGGAAGCTTTAAGAGAGAAATCTAACGTTACTACGATGTTTCTTGAAAGTATTCAAATTAGAAATTTGCATATTCTTATTTCGCTCTTAAAGCTTTCTCTATGAGGAAGCCATAACAATGGAAGCAATGTACAAATTTCTAATTAGAATAACACGTATGAATTAGAAAATAATAAACCACTGAATTTCCTGAATACCTCTGTTCTCAGGAAAAATAACAAACTAATAACTAACTGGTACCGAAAAGACACGTTCTCAGGCCGATATATAAATTCTCCAGCCATCACATTAGATACAAAATAATTAATACGGTAAAAATTAATACGGTTGTAAACTTAGTCGACCAGGCAATCTTACTAGCTGACTCACGTTTCCATGATGCAAACATTGATATCGTTAGAAACATCCTTTTAAACAACTCTTGTCCTCCTCCTTTCATTAATAAGCACATAAACATGAGGTTAAAACATCTACGACACCGCTCCATTCGTGACACTACTGAATCTTCCAAAGAAAACAAAGATTATAGAAATTCTATCGGCATACCCTACATTGGTGACGTTAGTGATGCGATTAGCAGAATTTAAAAAAAACAAAAACTACACACCCGGTTCTCAGTACTCAAAAAACTAAATGTCGTCGTCAGGAAGGGAAAGGATAAGATTATTAACTCTAGACAGACCGATCTCGTTTATAAAATTAAATGCGTTGATTGCGATGCGTCTTACATCGACCAAACAAAAAGACATATTGAAACGAAAATTAAAGAACATCGTAATGATCTCAAAAAACCGAGATGCAATCATTCAGTCATCAGTAAACATCGAACTCGTTTCAACCACGACTTTGACTGGCCCAACTCTGTAATCTTACATAACGAGTCACACTATAGAAAGAGAGAAATTGCGGAGATGTTTTACATTAAAAGATCGAAGAACACAATAAACCTCCAACAAGACACAGATAATTTGAACTCTATCTACGATAAAATTGTCCGTACAATTGGTTGAGACGCCCGCCTAGAGAGAAGGGAGGTCCAGGTTTAAACTCTGGCTGAGGTAATATTTTTCGCAATAAATTTTCTGTATTACAAAAATTGCCAGATACGGTCAATAAAAATTACTGATGTTATTAATTACTTCTGGCGACTTTTAAGAATATTCTTACTAGTTGATCAGTGATTTTTATTGACCGTATCTGACAATATGCCTTGGTGGTTGAATTGGTTGAGACGCCCGTCTAGAGTGTAGGGAAGTCCAGGTTCAAACCCTGGCTGAGGTAATACAGGTATTTTTCGCAATAAATTGTTTGTATTATTAAAAGTGCCAGATATATACGGTCAATAAAAATCACTGATGTTTATTAAAAAAAATTGGCTCTGTGCTTTGAGGAAAGAATTATGTTACCTTTAACAACAACTTGAAGAATTCAGCAATAGTGAAGGAATTAATGTTTTCCTATGATGAAACGTATCTTATGATAACACAAGTGTGAATGAGGTCTAGTAGAATGCTAAATACGCTTGCGCAGCTCTCCTGTAGTTTCTGCGCAAATTATTCTTTCAAGAGAGTTCTCTTTTCTTTTTTCTTATAATAAAGAAAATATCCATTAAATTTCTATGGCACTACATCGATCGCTTAAATGTAGACCTCATTCTGAGAAACGCTATTAAACTGCGAGTGTTTCGATCTCACGACATTGTCATGTGCTGCATATACAAATAAAATTACGAAAATTATACTAAATTTTACGGTAGAAGAAAAAGAGATGTCTAGTCTACAGATAAAAAACAGGGAATAAAACATTCTATTCCCTTGCAGTCGTGTTCTGGAGTTCATGGAGAGATAGTATCAAGACTCAGTATTTCAGTCTTAACAGGATTTTTTGCTTGTTACAGGCTTCTATCTCTACAAATAATTGAAATTCGTTCATCTTCAGCTTATCTTTTACCTTAATACTTTAACGAGCTGTTTTATCTCAAGAAAGGTGATATCTTAACATTATTATTATATGACAAATTGTAAGAAATTGACATTTATAGTGATCTTTTTTATTAACACATGATTTAGATATAATATATATTTCGTTTGAAATTATTATTATTATATACAGGGTGATTCAGGAGGAAAGGTCAATATTTTGGGAGGTGATAGTATCGGTCATTTTGAGCAAAAATGTTCATATGAATATATGTCCTATTCCCCACTGTTTCCGAGATAGAGCTACTGGAATGTACCATTACAAAATTACTGACAATAAAGAAATACTACATACTATTTCTAATATTTATTGTTCAAGTGATTTTTTACAAATTATAATAAATTTTCAAAAATTCTACCGTTAACATTAATGCATTTTTCAACTCTTGTGTGAACATGGCGTGTTGCTCTCAACGCCACTTTCTCTAATCGGTGGATTGGTCGTGGCAGTGCCATTAATTGGCCACCAAGATCTCTAGACCTAAGCCCGTTGAATTTTTATTTATGGAGTTGGATGAAGAGTGAAGTCTACAGAAGAAAAGTGAATACACGAGACGAACTGCTCGCTCAAATAATGACTGCGTTTAGCAGAAAACGCTGCTTTGCAACTGTTGTAAAATTCGTGAATCTGATTAGTGTATTCTCTTAATCTTGAGTGAATTTAAGAGCATACGCCAATCAGATTCATGAATTTTACAACAGTTGCAAAGCAGCTTTTTCTGCTGAACGTAGCCAATGAATGCTAGTGCCCGCATAAAGGAATGTCACGATGTACTCAGACGAGCAACACGCCATGTTCGCACAAGAGTTGAAAAATGCATTCATGTTAACGGTGGAATTTTTGAAAATTTATTATAATTTGTAAAAAATCACTTGAACAATGAATATTAGAAATAGTACGTAGTATTTCATTATTGTCAGTAATTTTGTAGTGGTACATTCAAGTGGCTCTATCTCGGAAACAGTGGGGAATAGGACATATATTCATATAAACATTTTTGCTCAAAATGACCGATATTATCACCTCCCAAAATATGGACCTTTCCTCCTGAATCACCCTGTATATACTATCTACATTATAATTATTTAGAAGTACCATCTTTTTATTTATTATATATAAAAGTATAATTAATAATATAGAACTTACAATAAAAAAATTGTATGTAATTAAAATTGGTCGTTTATAGTTTAGCACACTTTTAACTATTATATGTTACATAATACAGAGCAATTTTTTTTAGATATACTAACAAGAAGTTACTGAAATAAATTGTTGAACTGACAGGTGGAAGATTTCCTGACGCAATTTTAACAGATGTACAACGACATAAAGGTTTAAAATGCAAGAGCAATATTAAAACGTGAGTGTTCTAACCTTAGTGTTCTAGCCTGATAATGAATCATTTTGCGTATAAACAACATTTGGAAAATTGGATTAACATTTATATCAGAGGCCATAAAATATCGAATTGCTGTATGCAAGAGGAAGGAAATGAACATACCTTTAATCTTTTTGTCATATTTTGTAGATCTCAAAGAAATGATCTGTGTCGAGGAACAATATTTTAGCCTTAATAAAATTCTCTTACGTGCTGTGGGTTTATGGCCTTATCGACGAACAAACTTCGCCCGATTTCAATTAATTACCTTCCTGGGTATTCTTACGACCGCTATTTTATTTCAAGTAAGAAGATATTTTTTTCTTAAAATAGTATTATTAGGATAAGCTATTTTGTAATTTACATACATAACATGTGTTATCATATGGGGAGGACTTTGTTTGCCTACATTTCCGATTGTCTACAATCATATTAATATATTATTGCGCATACTCGTATACAGGGTGTTAATTAAATAGCGCCCACTAATAATATAGCGTTATTCCTGACTAAAACTTGAGTCAGAAAGTCCTGAACCATTTTTTTCTACAATGCTCAACGAAGCAGTAAATATCGCAGTAAAGCTAATCCAATCGGCGTTGTCCTTTAGGCGGAAGCACGTCAGTGAGCCGCGCGCCTGGTAGTATGCGTGAGCGCTCCGCCGCATCGCGCCGCTACATTGCTATATTCGCACTACGCTAGCAGACAATATTCTTACGTGCCGTATAATGTGAAAAATGTTCTCTTGCACGTCAGAAGACTCTTCTTAAAGAAAATTTCGGTAAATGTTTCCTTTAACTTAGCACCCGCCAATCAACTTCCGTTTGACCTTGATGTTGACCTTGACCCCCAAGGAGGTCAAGGTCATTGCCCATTCCCGTCGCTCATTGTTTGTT
>NW_011966859.1:5269-9146 GCF_000949405.1 Vollenhovia emeryi | reverse complement strand
TGCCATTTTGGCTCCAAATCCTTATACAGTGGTCTTATGGATTGCGGTACTTTATATATCTAGTGACTTTACTCTTGTCCAGAGTCATAGCTAATGCTCCGTCTATAGAAGTCTATGCTTGCGGCCGCGACGCGCGCTCGGGCCCGCTCGGCGGTCTCCGGGGCCGCTCGTGGCCCCGGCCGAGCGGGTCGTTACGCCGGTGTGTCGTGCGTTTATGCGGCGCTATGCGCCTGCGTCTCGCCCGACGGGTGTTCGGTCGGGCGGCATCCGGCGGGTGGAATGTCGGGAACGGTGCATCGGGGGGTGCATTGTTACATCACCCCCCCTCCTTAATTAGGCTCTTTGGAGCCTTTACTTCTCCTTGGCCCACCGAAGGGCTCCTCGGGCGTCAAAGCGGAGATGCCACTTTTTCCCGGTTACTCGGGTCTTATATTGCCGGGATACGTGGGCCGCGAAGTGCGGTACGTCGATGATGACACCTGGCGCGACTTCGCATGGGATCGGCGGTGGCGGCAACGGTCCCATCGGTCGGCTCGGTTGTAGTGCCGGGCGTTCGGGCTCCGCATCCTTCCTTCGGCCGGACGGTGGTAGCGGTGGTGGCGGCTGCAATAGCCATTCCTGCTTCCGCCGATTTGCGGCGTCGGACCGTTGTATGACGGTTCCGACCCTCGGCGCCGGTCTCCTCGTCGCGGGCCCCGATGTCGGTGCTGGCTCCGGTTCTTCTCCGCGATATAGCCGGACCCAGTCGGTTGCGATTCCGGGTGCTGCCGGATCGTACTCTACGGCTAGGATCGCGTTGATTTGCTCGAGAATGTCGTGCTCCATCTCCGGTCGTGTTCGGTGTCGAACTGGTCGCCCGTCCTGTTTCTCGACTTGTCATTATTATTGCTCGTTGTCTGGCTCTTTGTCCCCGTTGTTTTCTATTGCCGCGGGTTTGAGGTCTTTGACGTGGACGTGTTTGTGCCATTTCCCCCTCTGGTCCCTCAGGTCGACGATGACGGGTGACACGATGCGGCGGACTTCTATTGGTCCGACGTATTTCGGCGCGAGTTTGGCATTAAACGCGTTCGATTTGTTTGACAGCGGGTGGTCGCGTTTCCAAACTTTATCGCCGATTTTTGGGCGCCATTCGCGCCTACGCAGGTCATAATGCTTCGCCTGTCTTTGAAATACCCGCGCGAGTTGTATCCGCACGAGTTCGTACGCTTCTTCGAGGCGTTTCCGCAGGTCGTTTGGCGCACTGGACGGTTCCGGCGGTTCGGTCGGTCGGAGTAGTTCGCGCCCGTATACCAGGTACGCGGGTGAGTATCCGGTCGCGTCATGTACCGCGCTGTTGTAGGCGAATTGCAATTTCCCCAGGTGATCGTCCCACGTCTTGTGCTTTCTCTCGACGTATTGAGAGATCATTGTTTTAATTGACCGGTTTGTCCGCTCTACTGGGTTGCACTGGGGCGCGTACGCGGACGTGAACCGGTGTTTGATCTCGAGTTTCGCGAGGGCCTCCGACAGCTTTGCCGATTTCAGCTGCGTGCCGTTGTCGGATAACACTTCTTCCGGGCACCCGTGCCGTAATATTACTGCTTCGGTCAGCGACTTGAGTATGACCGGCGTCGTGGCTCGTCTCAACGCGCGGATTTCCACCCATTTCGTGAAGCGGCATTGCATATTTAGCAGCCATATGTGGCCGCTATTCGATCGCGGTAGCGGGCCTACCAGGTCTATGGCTACCTGCTGCCAGGGGCGGTTTATCGCGGTCGGGTGTAAGGTGCCCGCCGGTTTTTGCTGTGACGCTTTGTGCGCCATGCAGTTCTGGCATTCCCGGACGTACTTGGCGATTTCGCGAAACATTCCGGGCCAGTAGTATACGCGGGCGATCCGGGCTATCGTTTTCGCTATTCCCAGGTGGCCCGCGGTCGGAGCGTCGTGGTACCTTTCCAGGATGTTTGCCCGATCCTCCTTTGGCAGGCATTCTTTCCACTGGTCCTCTGGCGCGGTTTCTTTGAAATCTAGTTGGTGGAGCACGTGCTTATATAATTTGCCGTTCTCGATTCTGTAGTCTGGTGCGGCTTGGGGCGCGTTCTGCGTTGCTTGCCACGTCTTCTGGTACCACCCGCATCTAGTCCTGGCGACGCTCTCTACCGCGGGTTGCCGGGACAGCGCGTCGGCTACTCTATTCAGAGCCCCTTTCCGGTATCGGACCTCGAAGTCGTGCTGTTGCAGTTCGAAAGCCCATCTCCCTAGTCTTCCCGTTGGCAAGTCGAGTTTCCCGAGCCATCGCAGCGACTGATGGTCGGTGATAACGAGAAATTTGTACCCTTCCAGGTAGCAGCGCATTCTCCGTATGCCCCAGAGTACGGCGAGGCATTCTAGTCCCGTCGCGCTGTAGTTCCGTTCCGCGTTATTTAGTGTCCGGCTCGCGTAAGCTATTACTCCCTCGCCTTCGGGGAAGAACTGGGTGAGCACGACTCCAAGTCCGGCGTTACTGGCGTCGGTCTGCAGCACGAACTGCCTCGTGAAGTCCGGGCATGCCAGGACTGGTGCGGACGTGAGGGTGTCTTTCAGGTCGTCGAACGCGTTCTGCTCGGTCGTTCCCCACGCCCATTTCGCCCCCTTTTTCGTGAGTGCTGTTAGCGGTGCGGCTCGCGCTGCGAAGTTTTCCACGAACCGGCGGTACCACGACGCGATCCCGAGGAATTGCCGGACTTGTCGTACGGTTCGCGGTGCGGGCCAATCGGTAATCGCGCGTATCTTTTCCGGGTCGGTGCGGATGTCGTTTCTGTCCACGATGTGGCCGAGATATTTTAGGCTTTCTACGCCGAAGTGGCATTTCGCCATGTTCAGGCGTAATCGCGCTTCCCTCAGTCGGCGGAATACTTCGCGCAACGTTTCGAGGTGTTCGTCGAAGGTCCGTGTACAAATGATAATATCGTCCAGGTACACGAACACTCGTGGCTCCAGTTCCGGTCCGAGTATTGTGTCCAGCAGCCGTTGAAACGTGGCTGGGGCTGAATGCAGGCCAAACGGCATTACCTTAAACTGCAGGAGGCCCTTCCCCGGTACCGTGAACGCGGTGATCTGGCGGCTTCCTGGTGCTAGCGGTATTTGCCAGTATCCGTCCTTGAGATCCAGGGTGGACAGATACTGGGCGCCGCGCAGCTTGTCCAGCGTGGCGGTAATTTGCGGTAGCGGGTAGGCGTCAGGTTCGGTTGCATCATTAACCCGCCGGAAGTCGATGCAAAATCTGGGTCGTCCATCCTTCTTTTTCACGATCACGACCGGCGAGCTCCATGCGCTTCGGCTCGGTTCTATTACCCCGTTTTCCTCCATCTGTTGCACGTGCTCGTCAATGACCGCTTGCATCGCTGGATTTCTTGGTCGATACCTTTGTTTTATCGGTCGTGTCCCTGGCTTGACGCGTATCTCGTGCTCAATCATGGAGGTCGGGCCCCGTACATCTTCGAATAACGCTAGTTCGTTTTCTAGGAATGTTGTCATTCGTTCTCTTTCCACGGGTAGCAGGTGATTTGCCTCGTGCACCTCATTGACGTGCGTTGCCGTTCGTCGCGGTTTCTTTCTTACGATCGGGGGTACTGCGGCGTAATCGGGCCCATAAGTCCACCCCGATCAGGATCTGGTTATCTAGGCCTTTTTTTGTGTGGAAATCCTTTGTGGATACCCGGGCCCTCCTCTGGGAAGGGAGTTTACAAAGTGGCCCGGGTTATGTGGGACTGCCCGCCTAATGGCGATCGGCTGCGACCGCTAACGTTGCGGCCGCTGGGCTTACCTCACTAAAACCACACGATGGTCTGCGCGGTGCTGTAACATGGGGGACGCCCAGGAATTGGCAGAGCCATTACTTCCGGACGCCCCCCGCAAC
>NW_011966859.1:0-4216 GCF_000949405.1 Vollenhovia emeryi | reverse complement strand
AGATAACTCTCGCAGAAGGAGGCAAACGCGTGCCAGGACCTCTCCTCTTCCAATATTGCGGTAATCACCGCTGGAAGGGAGAGGTCCTGCCCTAGCACGCGGACGAGCGCCTCCCGCTCGTCCGCCCACGCCGGACACTCGCCCAACGTGTGTTGGGCGGTGTCGTCCGCCGCGCTGCAATGGGGGCAGCGGGAGTCTTGCTCCTTTCCGATCAGACCCAGGAAATGTCCGAAGCAGCCATGCCCCGTCATCACCTGGGTCATCCGGAAAGACAGCCCACCCCATCCCCTGTCGACCCACTGGTCAAGGAGGGGCCCGATTGCCCCGACGACGCGCAGCCCCTGGGTGTTGTTCCCCGAGGCTAAGAGCGCCTCTCGCCACATGGCGATTGCGCGTCGCCGGTGCCGGAGTCTCTGCCGAGCACGGTGAGTCGCTGACCATCTTATGGGTCTCCCCTCGGAGTCGCGGCTTTCGAGGAACATGTTACTATGTTCCTCCGCCGCGTACTCCATCGGGGGGAGACCTGCGATCACCGCCGCCGCGTTGTACGCCACGGTCCGGTACGCCCTACAGATTCTCGCGGCTATCGGGCGAAACGCACGCGCCATCTGAGCGCGCGCGCGCCGCGATGCCGCGAGTTTTGGGGCCCAAACTGGGGCCCCGTAGAGCGCCACGGACTTAACCGTATTGGCGTACAGCCGACGCACCTTGCCGTCCGGGCTGCCAAGGTTGGGGAGGAGCCGGCCAAGCTTGGCCGCTGTCACTCCCGCCCTGCTTGCGGCTTTGGCAAGGTGGCTCGCAAAGCTCCATCGGTCGTCGAGGATCAACCCGAGATAGTTCATCTCGTGGCCGATCCTGACGAGGACCGTACCCACAGCCAGGGTGAGTCCCTCGGGCGGCGCGTCGCGTGCTCCACGTCTTTTACCGTGGAACATCACGGCCTCGGTCTTGCCGAGTGCCACCTCGAGGCCCAGGCTGCGGATAGAGTCGACTATCGCTCCCGCTGCCACTCGCCCCCTGGCGAGGGCCTCCCCCCAATCTCGGCCCCCGGCTGTCACGAGTGTGTCGTCCGCGTAGCAGACGACGTGACAGTCGGGGGGAGGGGATCTGGTTATCTAGGCCTGGCATTACTTTGAACATGTGCCTTATTTCCTTGTCCCACACTTGAATTGTGGCCGTTATCCGTTGCCGGATGGCGGTATCCGAGCCGTCGGCGAGGTAGCACGTCCCGTTGCAATCCCTCGCGGGGTTGCCTAGCTCCTGGAACGCTATCGCTGTTTCGGCGTTTATGAACGAGGCCTCGGACCCGGTGTCCAGCAGGGCGTCGAATTCCCGGTCGCCGATTTTTACTGTTACGTGCGGTCGTGGTTTGAAGATGATTTTCTCGGCCGGAGTGTTCTCTAGTCTTCACCGGCCTCGCCCCCGTTTCCCGACGGCGGGTGGTAGTCCTTGGTCAGAATTCCATCTCGGCCACAGCGCGAACAGAATTTCCGCGGTATCCGTCGGCAGTCAAATCGCGTATGCCCGCGCTGTTTGCACCGCCAGCAGCACTCGTTGCGGTCGTACGGCGCGGTTGCCGCGACGATGTTCGGTCTCGCGGGCTCTTGTCGGACGCGGCATTGTTCCTCGATGGCCTCGAATTCCCCGGCTTTTCGTAGTAATTCCGCGGGGCGACGGACTGTCTCGCGTTGTATGTACATTTTGTACCGTGGGTGCATATTCTCGTACAACGTTTCTAGTTGATCCTCCGCCGTGTACCCCCCCCCCCCCCCCGCGCGGCGCATCATCGTGGTTAGCTCCGTCGCGAATTTGCGGTATATTTCCCCGGGTTTCTGGAGTCGCGTTTGTATTTCCCGCACTAGTTGCGCCCGGTAACGTCGCGGTAGGAAGTACTCCCGGAAATCCTGCTCGAAGTCGGACCACTTTTCCCACTGGTCGCGGTTGTTCCGGTACCACAATAACGCGTCCCCTTTCACGAGTTCGGGTAAACCGCGGAGGATCTGTTCGTCGGTGAATCCGTACCCGGTTTTTAATTCATCTACTCTTTCTAGAAACGCGATCGGGTCTCGGCCGTCGAAATGACACCCCCACTTCCGGATTTGGCCCATGGTTTTCGCGTGTGCCTCTAATTTATCCGCCGTCTCCCCTTCCCCGGTCGGTTGTGCGTCGGTCCCGGCGGTCCCTTCCGGATTTTTGGGCGGGTTAGGGTCGGGGTCAGTGCTTTTCCCCGCGACAGCGTTTGTCCGGTACATGTCCGGATTCTTTTCCACGTACGCGGTCATTCGTTTCCGGAGTTCGTCCAGTGTGCCGTTCGAGTCTAGCCCTATCGTCTCGAGTTCTACGATGAGCTCCTCTTTACGTAGCTCGTATATCCACGTCTTCATGGTGACACGTATCTAAACTCTATATCTAACAGAATTTTTTTCCCCCGGTTCGAGTGCCTTCTGTTTCTGCCGGACTACGGTCCCTGTTCGGGCGCCATGAAACGATTGCCTAATCGTGTTCCCCGCGGACTGTGCTCGCCGGTGGCAGGGTTCGAGGGATTAGGGAAAACACTCGAAAAAGAATTACGGTAAAATGATTACAACTATATTTAACTCAAGAAAACGTGGATACACTACATATGTACTTAATCTAAGAACGGTCGCGGGCGGACGGACGGACGCGGCGCGAGATGAAATGGTATGTACAGCGTGCGGCGCGGCGAAGTGAAAGTATGTACAGTGTGACGCGGTGAAATGAAGGTATGTACAGTGTGATGAAGATGAAGATGAAACGCGGGTGACGGTTCGCAGCGCGGTGAATGCGGAACGCGGTGGCGGTGGATGACGGTTCGCGGCGCGGGAATCGGTCGCGGGTGGCGCGGTGCCTAGACGGGAATCGGCTGGCTACGGCGGGTGCCGAGAAAGCTCGGTGGAAGCGGAGTACCCTCCACTTCCCTGGTCCCTGTGAGCCGTCGGCCGATCTACGGTCAGGTTGCTGTACCCGGGCCCGAGAATCCTCGGTCGAGGCGGAGAGCGCTCCACCCCGTGTGTGTCCGGGTACGGTGTGCAGGTAAGCACGCGTGCGCAGTGCCGAGAAAACTCGACCGTGCCGGAGTACTCTCCAACGTGGGTTTCCCACTGCTTAGCGTGCGACAGGAGTCAGGTTCTGAGACTTGCGGATAAGCGGCTGTTGCTCGGAAGCTCGTCTCCGAAGGAGTGATTTTTAGCGCTCGGTTTCCCCTTTTTATAGGGGCTACTTGACACGCTTCATTAGCCCGCTCGGGGTTGCGCGTGCGTAGCGGCGCGCGTTGCTCGCTCGGGCCTGGTCGTCGATCTCCGGGGCCGTTCGTGGCCCCAGCTGATCGGCGCGTTCGCTTGCGGCCGCGACGCGCGCTCGGGCTCGCTCGGCGGTCTCCGGGGCCGCTCGTGGCCCCGGCCGAGCGGGTCGTCACGCCGGTGTGTCGTGCGTTTATGCGGCGCTATGCGCCTGCGTCTCGCCCGACGGGTGTTCGGTCGGGTGGCATCCGGCGGGTGGAATGCCGGGAACGGTGCATCGGGGGGTGCATCGTTACAGTTTTATAACACTGACCTTGCTTAATTTTATTGTTTGACTTATAATTGACTTATTAATATTGTTTATTGTGACACAGTTCGTTAAATATTATAATTTAATTACGTTGTCGGCTAGCTTTTGACAAGATTGCCAAAACGTACATTGTTCTCTTCTAAATTATTACAGAATAAATTACATATTTATCTACTAATATTTTTACTATCCTGATTTGCCCGTCCTTGGCCGTTAACCTTCTCATATTGCTTCACAGCCTCACATTTCTTTTATTTGGTAATTAATATGATAAATTATTTTAAAAAAATTTACTACTTCACACACACACACACACACACACACACCCACACACACACACACAAAATACCGAGACAATTCGCAGAAAGATTCACTAAGTGATTCGTTTTAAGATTTAAATGTTAACGCAAAGATTTCTGAAAAAAACGGATTGTTTAGAAAAAAATTTTACGTAAAATTTTTGTGCTTGTCGAAATCTTCATACATGATAATGGGGAAGTTTGTTTTTGTGTGGGATTGCAGGGGATGGAGGGAGCGAGCAATACTTAACTCTCAGATTCAATTGACTATTGAACTTTTAACCGTACTTGCTATTTACAAGGCGAGGGTACACGCGACAATTTAAAGATGAACGAGGCCGTTTACG
>NW_011966858.1:38217-40783 GCF_000949405.1 Vollenhovia emeryi | reverse complement strand
GTATACTGTAATAAAGCTCCAATTTACGATGAGGAAAATGAGAACGGGAATAAAAAATTAATACAGTGGATTGATAAAATTATAACATGTGAATACGATGATAAAAATCCATTCATACATTTTCAAAAACATCGACATAAGCCAACATGTTACAAAGGACGGAAAAATAAAACAATTTGTAGATTTAATATTCCAATGTTTGTGATGAGAGAAACGATGATCCTTAAACCATTAGATGAAAATGAAAAAACAAAATACGACAAAACTAATAGAATAAAGGTAAAAGACATGATGCAATTATTTTTTGAAAAAGATATACTAGTTTCTTATGAAGAAATGTTAGACAGATTACAAATGACAGAAAAGGAATATATTCGAACAATTAGAAGCACATTATCAAGAACTAAGATACTTTTGAAACGAAACAGTAATGAAGTTGCAATAAATGCATATAATAAAACAATATTGACCTTACTTGAATCGAATATGGATATTCAATTTGTTTTAGATCCATACAGTTGTGCCTCATATATGATTAATTATGTTACAAAAATAGATGCAGGTCTATCACGTTTATTAAGAGAGGCAGCAACGGATTTGGAAAATGGTAATGTGAATATTAGGGAAAAGTTTAGAAAGATTGCTAATGTTTTTATTAATAGTAATACTATGTCTGCACAGGAAGCAGTATACCACGTGCTTGGTCTACCACTTTCATTGTGCAGTAGAGCTGTTGTTTACATTAACACTGCTCCGCCAAAAGAGCGCGTTCGAATGTTAAAAAATTGGAAAGATTTAAAAAATTTGAATGTAGAATCAACTGATATATATTACAAAAATATAATCGAAAAGTATGAAAATCGAAATTATCAAAAATTGTCAAATGTTTGTCTGGCTGAATTTGCAGCAAATTATGAGCAGAAAAAGAATAAATATGGAAATGATAGCGATGAAGAATATGATGAAGAAAGTAAGGTTAAAGAACGGAAAAAGACGAAAATTGTTAGATTTAGAAGATATAAATTAAAACAGGATCGATATAATTATTTCAGGGAACAAGTTTTGCTATTTTGTCCATGGAAAAATGAAATAGATGATATAGATACACAGGATTGTGAAAAAATTTATACAGAAAATATTCATGTAATAGAGGAAAATAGAAAAAAAATTTCAGTAATAGGTGACGTGGAACTTGACAATGCCTTGGTTCAAGCACAAAAAGATATAGATCAACAGAATATCGAGGATGAGGAGGATGAATTTTTACGGAAAACAAAAATAGGTAAAGATGAAGAAATAGATATATTTAGTCAAACAGGTCTTACAAAATACTCGAAAAACATTAAAAGGAATTTAAATAGTCCACCACAAAAAAGCAAAGAGGAAATGATGAGCATACTTTGTGAATTAAATGACGAGCAAAGGGAAATTACAATGCACGTTTTGCATTGTTTTGCAAATGGAACCTTACCAATTAGATTGTATATCAGCGGCTCGGCAGGTGTTGGAAAAAGTACGGTTATAAAAGCTATTTATCAGGTGTTATTGAATTACTTCGACGATACACCGGGAGAAAAGAAAAATTCGTTAAAAATATTATTATGTGCCCCATCTGGAAAAGCATCATTTCTAATAGGTGGTACTACATTGCACACTGCTTTTGCATTACCAATAACACAATACGGGGGACAAATGCCAGAATTATCTGCAGATGTAGCAAATACAATTCGAGAGAACCTATTCGATTTAAAATTATTAATTATTGATGAAATATCAATGGTAGGTAGTACAATGTTTAGTAGAGTCGATACAAGATTAAGACAAATAATGGGTTATAATAAAAGCTTTGGAGGAGTTTCTGTTATAGTAGTCGGTGATCTTTATCAACTACCACCAGTTATGGATAATTCGATATACCTTTCCTCAAAATCTAGCATGTTAAGTATTTTTTCAGAGAACGTTTTATGGAATGAATTTGAATTTTTCGAGTTGACGCAAATTATGAGACAAAAAGAGGATAAAACATTTATTCAGGCTCTAAATAACCTTGCAAGAGGAACAATGTCTGAAAATGATATTGCACTAATTAAATCCCGAGAAACCACAGAGGAACATGTTCCAAAAGATGCAATTAGATTATATGGTGAAAATCGCTTGGTTGATTGCTTTAACAAATTAAAAATTAATTCAGTAGATGGTGTAGCCTATGATTCTATAGCCAAAGATTCAATTTTAGGAAAAATAAGTAGTAAGTTGAGAAATAAATTACTGACATCCTTAAAAAATAAAAAAAGAACAGAATGTGGAGGATTGGATTACCAAATTACTTTAAAAATTGGTATAAATTACATGATAACTTCTAATATAGATGTAGAAGATGGTTTAGTTAACGGAGCCTGTGGGAAATTGGAAAAAATTACTTTTAAATCAGGTACAGATGAACCAATGAAAATATGGTTAGATTTTAATAATGATAGGATTGGTATTGGAAAAAGGAGACCATACCTGGGGTATATGAATGAAAATAATTTGAAAATGAGTTTGGTTCCGATCTCACAGGTATCTA
>NW_011966858.1:30181-32571 GCF_000949405.1 Vollenhovia emeryi | reverse complement strand
GCCATTAAACTGCTTCTCTTAAACGCGTCTCCTTCCTCCCTCCCTCCCTCCTCCCCCTCTCTTGCTCTCTTTTTCCTTAGAAAATCCTGTATATCTCCTGTGCTACCTCTTCTGCCTTTCGTGTTACCCTCTATGTGCT
This sequence comes from Vollenhovia emeryi, assembly GCF_000949405.1. Taxonomy (NCBI): domain Eukaryota; kingdom Metazoa; phylum Arthropoda; class Insecta; order Hymenoptera; family Formicidae; genus Vollenhovia; species Vollenhovia emeryi. The sequence goes on along the minus strand of NW_011966858.1, from coordinate 32,432 downwards.
TCCTATATCCCTGCTTTCCGTCCATCCCGCGCCCTCTACAACTCTCCTTACCGACTTGCCTATCTATGTACTCTATATCCTCAGTCTCTACGCTCGCTTATTACCTGTCACCTGCTCAATCCTCCTCCCTTTTCTGCCTTTCTCCTACGGTGTTCCCTCCACTCACTCTACTCCGCACACACTCACTCTCTCTCCTCTCGTCCTCTCTCTCTCCCACGCTCTCCAATCTCTCGCTCTGCACCTTTTATCTCACTGTGACTTGCCACGTGTTTACTACTGTACGCACCGGAAACGGAAGTCCCATATTACGAAATGAGTTTCACTCATCAAATTTGCCAGTAAATCGGAGCATATCGACGCGAGGTAATCTTACCCTATCATTTGCCATACTTGCTCCGTGAGTCACCGGAGTGCTTTCTCTTACCTGGTTATCTTGAGCTATGCGTGGCTGGGCTGCTACGACCTTCTTTTCGATTAAAGATTCGAAGGCAGTAGTTATTGAGAAATACCTGCTCTCGAATGTCTTCCTTTCCTCCTCTTGTGTCGTTTCCTCTTGCTCTGCACAGGCCTCAATGCTGGTCTGCACCTCCTCGAATGCAGCCCACGTGATGTTGAATTTTTGTAACCGTGCGCGTAGTTCAATGACGGATGCCTGCTGGGCTTCATCGCTGTTTATGTACGTTTGATATCTTGTGCATTGTGATTTTATTGTCGTTCGGCGTTGCTTCAATACTTTCATTTGCTCTGCTGCGGTCGACATGCTGTGTCACCCCTATTGAGGTTAGTATCGGGACTGTGTTTATCGCTGCTGAATAGTTTTCGATTGTATCGACTGGTTGCACTAATCGATATGGCGATCGATTGTTCTAGACTCTTCCTGAACTGTGGCTGTAGGTTATGTTGCGCCTATCTCACTGTATTTGGCCTCTGAGACTTTGGTGTGCTTCTCAGAGCAGTGGGAATGCGCTTTCCTTGAGAATGAGATGTATATTATCCTTATGAACGTGCTTCCCGACTATCTCAGTTGCAAATAGTCACGAGGATTTCACGCTTGTCGATGTGGCGATACGCCGATGAGCTTGATGGTCTTTGTATCTCCAGTAGACTGCGGCTGGAGAATCCGGTTTCGAAGGACCAAATAATATGTTGATGGGTTTTGTTTAATAAGTTCTCCTCGATAGCTTAGAACTATTAGTATATTTCTATACGTACTTTCTTACAGAACTTGTTTCGACCCGAGCTATGGCGCACACACACACACTTTCTCTTTTTTCAACGGCGACCCTGGTGTCGGCGTTACCGAACTAATACATTGGTGCAAGACGCGCGAAGCAAATAAAAATCAAATCACAGTAACAATAGTTCTCCACAGACAGTTCTTGTGACAAAAGTGTATTTCGGGATCGGAGCACGGTCAAGCCAAGAGACTTTTCAATACGAATCAATTCGCCATCGGTCGTGAGGCGAACGCGTAAGAGACACGGTGCAATGGGGTTGACGCGTGAGGAAGAAGCAGCCGCTCAGCTAACGGTGGAGCAACAGCAACGACTAATCGAACAGCAACGTCAGCATCTGGAGAACGAGACCCGCGCGCTTGAGCAGCAGAGACTGCAGTTGGCGCAGCATCCGGGGGTGATGATGGATTTAGTGACGGCCGTATATAGGTACAAACTTTGTAATTGAATTGACGCGAGTACGTAAAGCACATACGACGGGGTTATCTCTATCTCACCTAGTCATTTATATTTCTTTTTTTATACTACTCACGACTAGCTATCATGCCTATGGACCCAATTTCTTTTTTGGTATAATTTTACTATTACGACGGTGTCAATCAGGCGTTCAGCCCGACTCAGCTATATATACATATATCGCATATTCATATGTGTTAGCTTATCTTGTATTGATCGGTTTTTTTATTGTAATGCGTTAGGTATGCGTCGCTTTAATTTAAATTATATTGAGCAGTAAACGGTGCGACGGCCGCGCTGTCAACCTCGCAGTATGTAGACACGCGTATTTATCGTGCTATTAGTATAGCACTGGCGGGGGAGTACTGTGGCGAGTATATCGTCACATCCAACGGCTATAACGCGCGAATAGACAAATCACATATACCCATGTACGAATTTCATAACGGCATAGTGCTGGCTTGGTACTAATGCCAGAGTTGCCAGTACTGGCTGACAATTCTGGGCCAGTATAAGCCAAGATTGGGGTCATTACTGGGACAATGTCGGAATGATAACAC
>NW_011966858.1:24434-29545 GCF_000949405.1 Vollenhovia emeryi | reverse complement strand
GGGTCCCACTCTTGGTGCCAACTTTGGCCCGATACAGAGCACTAATACTGGGACAACTTTGATTGCCAGTGTTGGACCACAGCTATTAATAAATATGGAGTCAAATCTAACATTAGTTATTCCCCAGTATTGGCTCGACTGTCGATTAAATTAATAGTAAATGAAATGTATAATTATAGTTTGTTTTATTAAAGCATTGCTACATATATGTATGCAAGATATGTAAAAATTTAACGGTATATTTTATTCGAGCTTTTTCGCGTCTCTATTAGCCTTTCCACCCTCGCGGTCGCCAGCTCCTGAAAAATACCGACTGGTTACCGACAGAATGGCCTTTTCATCGGCTTTCTCCAGCCTGCTTTTGATAACATCTGAAAAAAGTAATGCCAGAAATATAAGCAATGGATATTTCATATCAACAAATTACAAGTTTGATAAATAATGAAAAAAAGTTACTGGAATAAATTTTCGACACAAAAGAAATAGAAATAAGATCACAAAACTTCCGAAAAATAAATGAAAAAATTAACAGCAATGAAAAGAGTTCCATTACGTCATTATATTTCCCTATCTAAAAAAGGCATTGCGAGTTCATTGTTGTCGCTTTTCCGCGATGCCAATTGGCTCTCTCGAAACTCGATCGAGTTTCGATCTTGTTGCGAGTCGTTCTCTTCGACTCGCGGTTTCGACAGTTTGTATTTAAGAGGGTTATTTTGACAATTTATGTAATATAATGTGGAAGAACAATGGCGCGCGCGAAGCGCGCGCTTGTGTTGTTCTAGTAATATATAAATATTTACCTATCATACACGAGTACACATGCGTCGCACTAAAAATTTTTTTTTGTTACGCCATTTGGACCTTTTCTCCCAGCAGCGGAGTAAAGTTCTTGTACAGCTTTTGTTATGATGTTTCCAAGAATTTTTCGCACGGCTTCTTTCAATTCTGTGGCACTTCCCAAATAGTTAGCCATTATCACTCTCTGAAACCAATATTAACATTTTATTTAACATTCCAAAAACTGTATGAGAACGTGAAACAAAAGACAAAAGAACAAAATTTCGGGAACGTACCAATGCAATTGACTTGTCATTGTTTATCTTTATCATTGCGTCGAACTCGATAAATGCGTCATGAGTAGTTATAGGGAGTTGTATTCCTAAATTTTCTTTATAATTTTTCAGCTCCTCTCCTGGCACTGATGCTAGGTTGACGGCAATTGTACTTTTTACAGCCTTAACTTTTTTATTTAAGTCGTACAAGATGCTATTTTTAATGCCTTTTATTTCTTTCGAAAGTCTTCTGTAATCTTTCTCAATAGCGTCGTGAAGTTGGTCCATTTGGAGATTTAGTTGTTGAAGTATGTCATTACCTAAAAATTAAAATTAAAATTAATTTATTGTTACATGCAACTACAGAAAATAACTATGCAATGTAAAGCACAATTTAAAAAAATTACCGGAAATTTTATCTCTTACACGATGCACAGACTTCGAACGTCTCCGTTTTAGATCTCTCTCTCCATTGCCTCTGTCTTCAACGTTTGAAATACTTTCTTCAGAATCTGCGTGCAATCAAGTAATATAATTATAAACATATAATAATAAAAATTGTTAGAAAATTCAATATTTAGACTAACCAGATCCACCATTACGTTTTAAAACCTTTTTTTTTTGCCTGTGACGTTCGAGGTGTGCCGTTCATGGTACTGCGAATGTCGCCATCCACTCGTACCTAAAAACGGAGAAAAGTATTTTAAAGGTTCAAAAATTAACATTACAACAATCGACGTTTCATAAATACGATTAATGCACAGAATACATTAATTGTAATATAGTATCGAAATATATTAATTCTTTGTTAATTTGCTTACTTCATCTATCTTTCCATCAAAAATCTCCGAGTCACTTTGTCCATCCTCAGCGCTCATATCCGAATTCTCGCTCTGCGTGCTATCAATACGAGCTTCCTTGTAGGCTCGTTTCACTCTCCTCAAGCCTTGGTTGTAATCTCCTTGAAAATAAAATTATATTTTTGATGTTTATAAAGGATGTTTTTTCTTTAAATTGAAACACAAGGCTGACTTTCATAGTGCAATCTTAAGAATATTAATATAAACATACATACCTGCGCGTTTAACAATCTCAACTTCATACTTTTTCCAGGAAGAATCTGGTGCTTTCTGTTCCTTAACCAAAGTAGGTACATTACTGTTGTCAGTAGGCGGATAGAGGCACTTCCAATTTTTGTTGTTTATCTGTATTAGCCACGACTTTGGCACAAGATCGATTACTTTTTTCCCTTTTTTAGTTACATTGATGAATAGTACAATTGCGTATTGCTGATCGATTTTATCCATGACTAAAAAATTATATATTATTTTGTGATTATATAGAAAAAATATAATCAATAAAGTTTATAATATTTCAACAGCCCACTCGCTTCTGCAATATACATCATCTAAATTAATTATTAAAATAAATGGAAAGAAATTTGGCTCCAAAGAATTAAATCAGAATAGATATCAAAGTAATGCCACAATTACTTGTCTTGGTAACTATTCATGCCTCGGTAGTCAAATTGGCTAGGACACCCGGGATCCAGGTTCGAATCCTGGCTGAGATGTTATTTTTCGCAAAAAATTCTTTATATTGGAGATTCGGAAAGGGGGTGATCTTACAGATGTTTATTAGCATCAAAACTATTAAATTGCTTGTCAATTTAATTTGTGATGTTACGAGCTTCATGTAAAGATTGTGTTTCAAGACCGACGAATATGCGGCGCGAAGTTCGCATGGACTAGAGATTGTAATATTAAATTAGTGTTACGCACACGAACATACAGTGTTGGCTCGCATTGGCATTACTTGGATATATATTCTAATTAAATTGTTTTGCATTCGGACAGTCTATTTTTTATATATTTATATTTATTATGGTTATTGTCAGGTTTAACAGTAGGGATAAGCAATGGAATGTGAACACACTATTATAAATGGACATGCATGCTTGTATATTTCACGACGTGAATACAGCGAGCGAGAGTCGGGCTACTGCCGTGGTAGTGGGCCTTCTTCCCTAAGCGTGACGTCATAGCGCCACGTGATCTACAAGTACAATTAGAACGCAACAGATGACGCGCGGAGCGCGTCTGGATCACATCGATCTATTCTAACACCCTCTCTATCGATGTAAATCCAAAACAAAAAATAATACGGTACTAATCCTAGTCCGTTTAGTGACACGTTCCCTCTTTTGTTCTCTATATTAAATTTAGCATATTGATTGCTCTATCGTGTTTAATTCTGGGTAACGCTTTCCTGAAAATGTCCGCGAGCATTGAATCAGTTCTTAAATAAACGACTTTAATCTCATTTTTTTCAACTAGATCTCGCGTGAAGTGATACTTATGTCTATGTGCTTACTTCTTTTGTGAAACACCGCGTTTTTTGCGAGCTCTATCGCACTTTGATTGCCACAGAACACATGCACTGGTTTCTCCACGAGATTGTAGAACTGCATGTGATTTAATAGTCTTGTCAGATACACGACCTCCTTCGATACTTCGGCCAGGGCGATGTATTCCGCCTCCATTGTTGATAACGATACTGTCGGTTGTTTCCTCGATTTCCAGCTGATTGCACCTCCAGCCAGGGTTAAAACATTTCCCGAGCACGATCGCCTATCTTCAATGTTGCCGCCCCAATCAGAATCCGTGTATGCGTTCATCTTCTGTTTGTTTCTCTCATATTTGATACCGTAGGTTGTCGATCCTTTGAGGTATCGTAGAACTCGTTTCGCCAAGAGCCAATGTTCTACTCCAGGGTCGGAACAAAATCTGCTCAGTGTGTTTGCGGCGTAAGCTATGTCCGGTCTGGTCGCATTTGCCAAATAGATTAGGCCTCCGATGAGTTCTCGATATGGTCGATTACTCATTTGCTCTCTTTCTTCATCATTTTTCGGTCCTAAGTCCTTTGTGATTTTTGTGTTCGATTCAATCGGTGTGGATACAGTTTTGGAGGAACTCATATTGAACTTTTCTAACAAATCATTCATATTTTTCTTGGGATAATTTGATACGTCCAGTTTCTCCCTCTCTTTCGATATGAATTCCTAAAATGTCTGTGATATGACCTAAGTCGAGGATTTCGAATTCTGACCTCAGTTTTTGTTTCGTAATACTTAATTCTTTCAAGTCCTTTGATGCTAGGATGAGATCGTCTACGTATATTATCATTATGACGCGTTTCTCGTTTTTGCCGAATATGTATACACACGGGTCGGCTTCGTTTTTGCGCCCTCCTTGTTGGATCACGAACTCGTCCAGTCGTCTGTACCATTCGCGTCCCGATTGTTTAAGTCCATAGAGTGGTTTATGCAGTTTGCATATCATATCGGGTTTATTTTTCTCGAACCTTTCTGGTTGTTCCATAAAAACTTCGTCAGATAGATTTCCTTGTATATAGGCGGACACTACGTCCATTTGATGTACGTGCATTTCTTCTTCGACCGCTGCTGCCAGGAGAGTTCGAATAGTTTCGTAGCGGGCAACTGGTGCGAATATTTCCTCGTAGTCGATTCCGGCTTTTTGAATGTGACCTCGAGCTACCAGTCGAGCTTTGTATTTCTCGACTTGTCCCGTTGAGTTCCTTTTTGTTTTGAAAACCCATTTAGTTGTGAGGATCTTTTTGTTTACTGGACGGGGAACCAAAGACCATGTTTCGTTTCTTTTTAGGGTTTCAAATTCTTTTTCCATTGCTTCTAGTCACAAGTTCGCATCTTCTCGTTGAAGTGCTTCGTTGACCGTCGTTGGATCATTCCGTTCCGTTGTTTTGCCCTCTATTTTAGGGCTTCGAGTCTAGATTTTTGTTGGTCGTCCAGGGCCTCCAGCTCGAAGAATCCTTGGTCTGCCTGGACCACGTTTGATAGTATCTTCTTCTGCCTCTTTCCTTTGTCCTCTCGTTGATCGTGTCTTCCGTTTTGCTCGTCGTCTTCGTCGCCGTCGTCGGTGTCCTCGTCCTCTTCATTGTCGTTTGGTTTCTCTTCGCTGCCGCTTCCTTGATCGAAATTTAGGGATGCGTCGCTCGTGACCTCTTTGTCGATTGCTTCGA
>NW_011966858.1:11532-17510 GCF_000949405.1 Vollenhovia emeryi | reverse complement strand
ATATTGTCTTCACGCATACATTTTTCTACCCTCATGTAAGTCACTCCTCTCCACCAAATGTAGATGGAAAAATGTATGCGTAAAGATAGTATGTTCCGCCCCCCCTTCGGGGGGGCTCCACTTCGTTAAAAATAACCCTACCCACCCTATGTCAGAGGTGTGGAGTGGATCTCGCTTCACGAGGAAATACGTCACTGCATATGATGTGCATTTAGTCTGATTTCGTCGGTATGACAGATTTCCTAACCCTAAAAGGTGTCAACTTTAACAATTAATATCTCGCTTCGCAGGGCAGAGCGACGATTTTTACTTTTACAGTTGTGTTTTACGCATCGAAATACACAATATTGCTAAGTTACAGTCAGATCGGTGAGGTTGCCCCTCTCCTTCAGTATTACCGAACGCTTCTCATCTGGAGCTTCCACGATTCGTAATTATCGTCATTGAGTTTTTCGATGCTCTGCGTGCTGTTAAACGCTGCCATTTTTGCTCGTGCACGAACTACGTGGTCTTGCACTCACTTTCCTCGATCGGGTTTTTTCTGTTATTAACTGCTTTCCCTTCCAACGAATGTGTGAGCCTGGGCCCATAACCTGTCAGGTTTAACAGTAGGGATAAGCAATGGAATGTGAACACACTATTATAAATGGACATGCATGCTTGTATATTTCACGACGTGAATACAGCGAGCGAGAGTCGGGCTACTGCCGTGGTAGTGGGCCTTCTTCCCTAAGCGTGATGTCATAGCGCCACGTGATCTACAAGTACAATTAGAACGCAACAGATGACGCGCGGAGCGCGTTTGGATCACATCGATTTATTCTAACAGTTATTCCTACCTTTACAATCTTTCTTCTTGTCCAGAATAATATTTCAAGAAGTTCACAAATTATGAAAACTGGTACAGAACTGGTACACAACTGGTACACAATGATGCTTACAATTAAGTCAGCTACGAAACATGAAATGTCAGCCGACGTGTTCGAGCTCGAAACCAATCTAACTCTTGACGCTCGCACTCTTTGCCTAAAATAAGTGAGGTACGAAAACGCGCGTAAACGTTGACAACACGCGACGACGAATATTTCATTTGTTTATTGACTAAACAATGCAGCGCGCGCAAGAAGACTAGAGATCAGGAGGACGGACTGCCTGTCGATCGGTAAATGGACGGCGCCATCATCCATTTACCGATCTTGAATCCGTCTTCCTTATCTCTAGTCTTCTTAGCGCAGCAGAAATTGCGCGCATAACCGTATGGCAGAATTAAAGGCATCGTCTGAACAGGCCCTTAGTTGAAGATTGACGTTGATGAAAAATAAAGATGTCCTACAGTCGAATTGAAAAATACCGAGCACTGAAGCGCCAAAGAAGAGAAAGTGATAGTAGTTTTGAAAGAAATAATGAATTTAGATCTGAGCCAAGTGCAAATACATCAGACAAGAGTATTTCACAAAATACGAGCACGAGCACGGACAACGAGCAAGCAGTAAAAACTAAGGACGTAACTAACTTTTCAGAAACCAGGTAAGCGCAATGCAATTTTTTAATTGTTTTGTAGGTATCAATTCTTTCCGAAAAAAAATAAATGTGAAAGATTTTCCAGCAGGACTTAATGCTTTGCGGTTGGCCTTCCCCTTGTTAAACATTCTAAAAAGAAAGAAAACATTTTCCTGGCATATATAATATCGTCATACTCTACTGCTTATGTTTTAGATCGATCGTGGATGTTCACATATCAGAAGCATCTTCCAGCTCAGAATTCGATAGCAATAATGAATAAACAGAATCATGTCCAATATCTGTTGCGAGTGAACATACATGTATGGAACTGCTCAACACTCCTGGTGACCAAAGATTCTTGAAAGAAAAACTGCGAGACTGTGCCATAAAGCATGTAAACCATATCACACACAGTTTTTTAAATGATCTTTTGTATATTCTGCGGTCTGAAGGTCATACAGATCTACCAAAAACTGCGGAAACTTTGTTGCGTACGCAAAGAACTCAAGATTGACTTCAGCCAATGTTGTCAAAAAAGGGTACGTTTGGTACTTTTATTTATCTAGGCATAGCAAATCAACTTCAATTACAAATCGTGGATTCTGAATATGAAGGAAGGGAAATAAGAGTTTTAATCAACGTCGAGGGTTTACCAATATACGTCCATTCTAAACAACAAATGTGGCCGATATTATTGCAAATATTACACAAAGATTACTATTGCAAGCCTATTGTAGTTGCATTATACTGCGGTGATTCAAAACCACATGATGCTAATGACTTCATGGAAAATTTTACGGAAGAATGTACGACACTGATCGAACAGGGAATAGTTATTAGTAGTACCTTGTTTACGTTTCGAATTGCCGCATTTGTTTGTGATACGCCAGCGCGTGCCTTTATTAAATGCTGCAAAAGTCATACTGGCTTTTATGGTTGTGAACGTTGCGAAATACGAGGGAAAACGGTTAACAAAAAAAGAATTTATGTTCAGACAAATTGTACATTGCGTACCAAAGATTCATTTATAGCAAAAAGTCAAACTGATCATCACATATCAGATAGAACATCTCCTCTAGTTCGAATCCCCGGATTTGATCCGATCGGAGGGGTTCTGGACTACATGCACTTATTGTGTTGTGGCGTAATGAAGAGCCTCTTGGATAAATGGCTTTCGAGTAGAAAACAAATGGGAAGCATCGGAAGACGTGGACGAAATAACTTAACAAAAATTCTTCTTAATTTGTCAATGCAAATTTCTATCGAATTTCAACGGAAATTATTTGATGTAACAAACATAGCTAATTGAAAAGCAACCCAGTACAGATTTATTTTACTGTATGGAGGTTTAGTTTTACGTGAAGTAATGCCATCGGAAATGTATCATCACTTCTTATTACTCTTTGTAGCATGTCGTATATTGTGTAGTCGTACACAGGCATTAATGTATACAGACGATGCCGAATCGTTTCTTCGACAATTTTTCAAACAAATCGAAGTTTTATGGAAAAGATTCCCAAACTATGAGTTTTCATTGTCTCATTCATGTGGCAGATTATGTGAGAAACATGAAAGCTCCATTAACAGATTATTCGTCTTTTCCTTTTGAAAATTGCTTAGGTAATATTAAGAAACTGATTAGAACACCTCGAAATCCTGTCGCTCAAGTTTTCAGACGTCTTTCTGAAAATAAATCCGACTCACAAATCATTAAAAAATATGATTTGGGAGTAACCAATTGTAAACTTCGTGTACCACAAAACGAACGTATTAATTCGATCGAATATTTAAAAATAAATATTCAAACCATGACAATAGGAATAACTGAGCCCAACAATGTAGTTAAATTAAAGAATGATAATATTTTTAAAATCGATCGTATTTTCTGCATGAATGATAATCTCCATAGAATATATATTCAAGGACAAATGGTCAAAAATAAAGGTAATGCCTTTATCGAACCAATGGCTTCCAGTAGCGTAGGTATCTACAAGATAGGATTAAGCTTTGGAAAACATACTCCCTTGACAATATCGTGGGGAAGTGTTTGGTATTCTCTGTTGAAGCGCGTAAATATGCTGTAACTCTTTTACATTTTACTTAATTAATCAAATATCAATTCAAATATTCAAAAATACTACAGTAACCGACATGTATAATAAACATTGTAAAATAAATATTAGATTACGAAATAAAAAATTGCTTTGACACTATTCGTTTTAAAATATTTTGCTGCCTGTATCACTCACCAACACTGGGCCAATGTGTCCCCCAGTGCTGAACCAATGGTCTGACTTCAGCCAAGATAATTACTATCCCAGTACTATTTCATGTCTTGCCCCAGTGCACGACCAGTACTGAGACGACATTCGGTCGGGTATCGAAAATATTTTGCTGCCAGTACCAGACACAAACACTGACCCAATGTCTTTCCAGTACTTGTGTCGGCACTCGTGCAGCAGACAAAGTTGCTTACTCCCCAGTAAGCCGACAAATGTCGACCCAATACATACCCAGTACTGAGACGACTCTCGGCCGTAGATCAATATTATTTCCGGCTTAGTACACGGTCAGTACTGAGACGAAACTTGGCTCGAGACAGAATACGTTTGCATAAAAGTACTGGTCACCGAGATTGGCACAGTATTACTGTAGCAGTTTATCCGTACTGGGGCAGTACCAACCATCAAATCTTGGCAGCCAATATTGTGCCACTTCTGGGCCATGTGGACAACTCTGGCAAAATACCGACATTCGTACATGGGTACACATACATGCGAAACGTGACGAGAAAAACAAAGACAGCTGGGCGAAAACAGAGGTACTGGTGAGATTTAAACCCCGGTGACTTTGAGCCGAGGAAACGATCTAACGTTTTAGGGGACTCGACCGATAGATGTGCTCGCGTGCGGACGTGTAATCGAGAGCAAATTATAATTGTGAGACACTTGAGGATGGAGAATAAATTATTCTTTCACCGTATATTCTTTATTCTGACACGATAAATATAATTAATCCCGCACGCCAGTCGATCCTAAACATGTTTTAATGTCAAATTTGCTGGGATTGTCTTTGGTGTCGTGCTGTAATTGTTTAAGTTTTTTTTATACAGGGTGAGTCATTCCACATCCGACAAAATTTGTAAGAAGATAGAACAGATCAAGATGAACGGAAAAGTTCTGTACCATTTTGCAATTTTCGTAATAGTTAACGAGTAATTAATTATGAAAAATCGTTGTCTTAGGCCGGCCTACCACCCAATTCGAGCGCGTGGCGAGATGTGATCGCCCGGTGATCGATATTGCCATGCGCACGGAAAGTTGTTTATCGTATTCGGCAATGGCTAGAGACCCTGTAATCAGAAACTGGCCATAAAAGAGTTTATCAAATTTCTACGAGTGAGAGAGAAACATAGGCTATTTCACTCTTCTACGATTCTACGATCGTAGAAAAGTGAGGTAGCCTATGTTTCTCTTTCACTCCCAGAAATTTGACGAACTCTCTTATGGCCAGTCTCTGATTACAGGGTCTCTAGCAATGGCTACGCACGAACGACGCGTAACGCTCGACCCCCGTTACGAGCTATAACAATTTCTAAGCTTTTTTTAATCAAAATTAAATTCGGCATAAAAATATTTGTGCGTATGTATGTATGTATGATACATAAACATAGAAAAATATGGCGAGGGGATGACAGCGCGCCGTTGCACGCTAGCTTACTTCGTCGTACCGCGCCTAGACTCGCGTCGCGATAGCCGGCTACACGTTTGCGATCAGACAAAATAAATTAAAGCGAAATTAACCGATGGAATCTACATCTGATTTATTTATTATTTATTTTACGCGCCGCTCATGCGTAGCCATTGCCGATTGCGATAAACAACTTTCCGTGCGCATAGCAATATCGATCACCGGGCGGTCACATCTTGCCACGCGCTCGAATTGGGCGATAGGCCGGGCCAAAATGACAATTTTTTATAATTAATTACTCGTTATCTATTGGAAAAATTGTAAAATGGTACAGGACTTTTCTGTTCATCTCGATCCGTTCTACTTTCTCAAAAATTTTGTCGGATATGGAATGACTCACCCTGTATACAGGGTGCTAAAAAAACTAAGTCCCATAAATTTGTGTGATGAAAGAATAGACGAGTACAAGCATTTTAAGTATAGGGACCATGGGTCGGCGACGTTTTATTACGACGTGATGGGCGTTTAATTGAATCGTCACAACGTCTGCGATGCAATGATGTTATTTCGTCAATGTGATATATGTATTTATAATAACTGTTCGAAGTTACGATCTCCAATGTTCCGACAAGAGTCACAGCGACGGAGCAATGACTGCCGCGTTCTTTGGAATATTCCAGGCATGTGTCGGATGGTTTCAGATGCTTCTACGATGCTAGTTCTAGTTTTGAGAAATGCGTAGCCAATCAACTTGCAGCTTTTGTTGAACAGCTATATTGCTTTAG
>NW_011966858.1:5113-7889 GCF_000949405.1 Vollenhovia emeryi | reverse complement strand
GGACCGGAGGCCCCCTTTAACAGCCCCAGGGGTTTACAAGGTCCCATGCTCCTGCGGCAAAGTGTACATAGGAGAAACCGGGAGGAAGATCAGTACACGAATCAAAGAACACCAGCGATATGCCAAATACGGCCACTTCTCACAATCAGCTCTAGCCGAACACAAGATCGAGACCGGACACGCCATCCAGTTCGACAAAGCCACCATGCTGGCCCCGTCCCAAAGCTATTTCGCACGTAAACACCGCGAAGGCATAGAAATCTTGAAACACCCTGACAATCTGAATCGCGACAAAGGCTATCAGGTGAGCCCGATATGGCACACCGCCCTCCCGGTTTTTAAGAACTCAGCCGCCATTGGCTGACCCCCCCTCCCTCTGACTACCCCGCCCTCTGACTACCCCCCCTTCCCCCCAAGAAGGAGTATAAAAGGACGAGCGCAACGCGAGGGAGCTCAGTATCAGAGTCTCCCAGCCCTGATGATGCAGACTGCAACGCCTGCGAAACGTCGGCACCACACTGCAAACGGACGCGGCAACCATCCGGAAGCCATGACTAAAGAAGATAACAGCCGCGAAAGCCTGAAAGCCAAAACAGCTATATTGATTGGCTAAATATTTCGCGGAATTAGAACTTGGACCGAGTACTAGCATCATGGACACAGGCCTTAATTCGCCTGAATAGGGCTGCGTTCGGAAATACTATCCTACGGGTGGAATCGGGTGAACGATGGTGGGGGCAGGGTGTACTCCGGGTGTGAATAGTTTCCGAACAGCAAATAAACGAAAATGGCGGGTGAAGGGTCTCGGACAAATATTGTAGCCTGCGCCGTGGTTATTGGACACGAATTAATAAAGAAAACTTTGGATAGCTTATATCCAGAAAGTAGCGACGACGAAATCGCTGATATAATTGAAGAGGCAAATCTTGTGGAAGGTCGGCTACGACTTGGTAATCGAGGCTACTATGAAGTTAGGGAACAAGTATACGTCAATGAAATTATACCAAGATTTAGTGATTTAGTGTTTCGTCAACATTTTCGTATGACCAGAACAACATACGAAAATTTCGAACGACGATTAACTCCGGCATTAATGCAAATAGGGAAGAAAGGAAGACCAATGATTCCAGTTAGAAATCAGCTCCTGTCAGTTATCTGGCTTCTGGCAAACCCCAGATTCGTTTCGGTGAGTAACAGTTTTTCTAATAATATAAGCATCAAATTCTTCAATTCGTAATGTATACACTAACTAAATGAGTGTTATAGGTCTGTAGCAGATCGTTTCAACATGGGGAAGTCGATTTTACATGATTCTTTCCGTAGAGTTGTGAGTGCTTTAAATGACATAGCAGATAGTGTTATTGTGTGGCCAAAAGGAGACAGATTAACTGCTGTAAAAAATAGATTCCATGAAATTGGTGTCCTTCCAGATGTTATCGGAGCTATTGACGGTTCTCATATACCCATTCTTGCGCCACATGTAAAACCATTACATTTATGTGCTGATTATTTTCTCATTGATTGTAATGACATAATTCATCTTATTTTTATGTTCTTGTCTGTCCAGCTTCACTCTGAATCATACAGAACCAGAAAATGTCAATATGCTATTACTTTGCAAGCTGTTTGCGATGCAAATCTTGTGTATACAGACTGCTTTGTAGGATTTGCGGGTTCTGTAAATGATTCTAGGATATTTAGAAACTTAGATTTGTGGATGTCTGTACAAGAGAATCGTGTAGCATTCTTTCCAGGAAACGAATATATTATTGGTGACAAGGCTTATCCAGTGCTGTCTTGGTGCATTCCACCTTATATAAATAAAGGAAATTTGACAGAAGTTAGTTAACTTTATTGTATCCTTAGTTTTATCTTCTATACTTCAATTGAGCTGTTATTCTCTATTGTTTTCTGTATCTGTAGGTTCAAGTCAATTTCAACACGGAATTGTCAAAAATGAGACAAGTAGTGGAGAGAGCATTTGCCTTACTAAAGGGGAGATTCCGAAGACTAAAGTATCTGCATATGAGTGTGGTAGTGATGGGCGATTTTCACTCGATTCATCGATGTTCGATTCTTTTTTTATTACAATATCGATTATTTCATCGATATTTTGAAATTCGATTAATCCCTACATCGATAGTTTTTTTATTCGATGTTACTATCTAGTTACTTTATTTTAGGGACTTTTTCACCAACCTCGGTTACGGCAGAGAAACCTACTGAAATATATACTAATGTCTCCTGCCCACTGGACGCGGTAACGTTGCCGCGCGGCGGAACTTGGCTAGGGAAACCAGCAGTAACCAATCCACATCCGAGTGCACGAGACGTTGATTGGCTAGTGCTGGTTTCCCTACCCAGACAGCAACGTCACGTGATTTTCACGTCGATAACGTGGTGGGAGTAGTCGATAAGTAGTGATTAGTGATCTCCGATCACTGATCGGTGGATGTTCTACGCGTCGCAGTGCGTGTTTGTCTCCGAGCTGTTGCCATCCGCGCGATCTGTGGAAGTTGTAAGCATCGCAGTGCGCGCCCGTTTCGGGGCCGTTGTCATCCGCGCAATCGGTGGACAGTTACACGACATGGTGGTGCGTTCCCGTTTCCATCCGTGCGATCGACGGACATAGTGCACGGCATCGTAGCGCGCACCCGTTTCCATCCGTGCGATCGGCGGACATATTGCACGGCATCGTACGTAGCGCGCGCCTCTTTCCGAGCCGTTGCCGTCCACGCGATCGGTGCATGTTCTACGCGTCGCAGTGCGTGTTTGT
>NW_011966858.1:0-4865 GCF_000949405.1 Vollenhovia emeryi | reverse complement strand
ATCCGTGCGATCGACGGACATAGTGCACGGCATCGTAGCGCGCACCCGTTTCCATCCGTGCGATCGGCGGACATATTGCACGGCATCGTACGTAGCGCGCGCCTCTTTCCGAGCCGTTGCCGTCCACGCGATCGGTGCATGTTCTACGCGTCGCAGTGCGTGTTTGTCTCCGAGCTGCTGCCATCCGCGCGATCTGTGGAAGTTGTAAGCATCGTAGTGCGCGCCCGTTTCGGGGCCGTTGTCATCCGCGCAATCAGTGGACAGTTACACGGCATGGTGGTGCATTCCCGTTTCCATCCGTGCGATCGACGGACATAGTGCACGGCATCGTGGTGCGTTCCCGTTTCCATCCGTGCGATATTACATTGTTTATTATGCATCAGATGTAATATAAATTATTACATTACAAATTTATTTTTTAAATTTGTAATGTAATAATTAAAGATATCCGTTAACAAAATTCCGATTAGAAATATTCGATAGAACGAATCCGATTAATAGCCCAATCAATAGATAATATTTTTAATGTTTTTAGACATTTGTCTGTCTGTCTGTCGAGCTTCGACTTTGAGCAGCATCCGCAGTACGATCTGCAGTGGTGCCTGTTGACGTTCCTGCTGGATCTGTCCACTGAAACTCACAAGTCCAGCTTGGACAGTCTGAAACTCGCGCGCAGCGAGCACAGTTTTAACGTGGTTACTGAAAACGAGGATAGCATCACAGAGGAAATAGACTGGGCGCAATATTTGAAGGAAGGTCAGGAGGATTTCTTTTGTGATTACAAGAGCGACGATAGCGAGAGTGTAGGTATCTGCGTGAGGGATACATTTCAATAAGATTGTCATTTGTAACGCTTTTAATTTTATAGGAATGGTCCGATTTGACGGAAGAAGAAGGGACCGACCAGAATGATATTTCTTTGCCAACGCAAATATGTAATGCTCGATTGGACGTGGCGCCGTCTCCAGAAGATTCCGATCGCGTAACGGACAAATTTTCCTTGGCGTTGCTGCAGAATCTCGAATCTAGAAAGTGGCTCTTGTCAAATGTTCAAACCGACTGGTGGAATAATCTAGGATGTCAAAAGTATCCCGTTGTCAAACGAACTTGTGACACCAGTATATGCGACATATGGTACTTTAGTTCTTTCGGTTATTTCATGTAAAAGGCGATGGCTGTATACATGATAGCGTTTATGTACTTGCAGGCACGAAATGAGTTTGTCGGCCTCGAACAAAGTAGCTACTCTCAGTGAATATGCCAAGTTCCGCCGCGCGGCAACGTTACCGCGTTCAGTGGGCAGGAGCCATTACGCCCATTTTTACTTTTGGAACTTTTTGCTATGCATCTTCTAACACTGCCGAGAAAGTCCGCACTTTGTGCGTGTCCATTGCCCGTTCTAGAGTTCCGTTTGGGATATTGAACGATTCGCACGTCTTCTGGCCGAAGAGGAATTTTTAATACTCGGGGGAGTCATCCGATTGCATCACCGCGTGCGAGGCCCGATAATTGGGCCTCTGCATTGTGTGAACTGTTTGTCGTTGTATCGACTGTTATGGTGTTGGTTGCTGACATTTTTGCGACTATTGCTTCGACGTGGTCGTGTCGGCTCTGTGCTAGAGCCGAGTGCCATTAATGAGAAGAAGAAGAAGAAGAAGGAGATTACCCGTTCTACACCTAGGGATTAATCCTGCTTGTGGCTCATCCGAGTGAGTAAATAAATGGACAAAGATCGTCGTATTGAGACCGTTTATGGTCTCGGGTACCATTTCTATATAAGAAGACAGTTAAAAATCATATACATATAACATATATATAACACGTGTGTTATGTAACAGTTATATTGTTAAGTAGGAAATTTTAACTTACAACTGTTACTTTGTGTTTGCTGGGTACTATATATACAACTATATATGTTATTTTGTATTTGTATTGTAATAGACTGTGTACTTTTTTAGAACAAAATGAATACAAAGAAAAAGAGTGCTGTTTGGAAGTATTTTACAAAAAAAGATGAAATATCTGCTTCTTGTAACATATGTACAAAAGTCCTAAAACATGGCGGTAATACCACAAATTTAATACAACATTTGCAAAGGAAACACACATTGCACTTACAATCTAACGCTTCACTGGACCAGGAAAATCTTGATAAAACTAAAAATAAACAAGAAAGCAACAGCAATATTTTAAAAAATAGAGATGAAAATGAAATTTGTATTGATGATCCAGACGATCCTGGTTCATGTAAGCCAACTCACATAAAAAAGGTAACTAAATTGAAGGATTAACAATAAGTTTATTTACAAAATGTTCATATATAGGGGAGAGTGGGGCACAATGTGTCACTCTTTTTTCCAATGAATTAGTACTCTTACCAGAATAGTATAATGAAAAAATACCATTCATATTCAATTTCTATAGACCTTGGTGTATACAGTAAAGCAGCAATCATTACTGTAAAAAGATCAAAGATATTTAAATAAATCGGTTGAAAAAATCGCAAAATGGCACAGTGTACCCCACCGGTGGTGGTACATAATAAATTTAAAAATTAAAAATCATTTAGACACTAACATCCTGTCTTGGCTCTTATATCTTTTATTACTTCATATGAATGATATAAGATAAAGTCTTGCTATTTACAAAACTAAAATTTAATGTTTTTTATAGATATGTCATAAACGAATTGATGATTGTTTTCAAGACATTAACTCTTTTAATGGTAAATAAATGAACATAAATTATTATATTTTTATAATTGTATTATAAAATATACAGTTGCATATTAATTCTCAATATCATTTTTTTACTTTTGTAGATGGAGGCACCACGGCTTGCAATATTACTAATTCAATTGCATATATGATTGCAAAAGATAACTTTCCTTTATCAACAGTGGAAAACGAGGGATTTCAACTATTAATGAAAACTATTGCTCCTTTATATAAGGTACCATGTAGGAAAACACTTACAAAGTTACTGGATTCTAAGTACGAAGTTTTAAAACGTAAATTTATTGATAATATACAGCACAGTTCTATCACAGTAACATGTGATATTTGGACTGATATTTCGAATAAAAGTTATTTGGGTATTACTATTCACTATTTGAAAACAGAAACTTTATTCGTGAAAGGTACTATAGGTGTGATTCCTTTAGAAACAAATCACACATCAGAGTATATTAAGAATGAATTGCTTTTGGCATTTAAATCTTTCAACATTGATTTATCAAACATTGTGGCTGTTGTTACTGACAGCGCTCCTAACATAGTTAACGCAGTAAATTCTTTGTTTAATGTAAAAAAACATATTCCTTGCATGGCACATGTTTTGGCTCATTTGGTTCCTGACAGTCTCAAAACGATACATTTAATAGAAACGATAATAACAAAAGTAAAAAATACTGTTACGTTTGTCAAAAGAAGTGTTGTAGCTTCTGATGAATTAATACGTTTGCAAAAACGTGATGGAAAAACAGAGGGAACTATTGTAAAATTTAAACAGGATGTTCCAACTCGTTGGAACTCCACATTCTATATGATTGAACGATTTCTAATGTTGAGAGAATACATCTACCCTATAATATTGAAATCTCCGATATATGTAGAGATGATTACACATGAAGAATTTGATATATTGCATGATATGGTAAAACTTTTACGTCCAATTGAATTGGCTACTAAAGAAATTGGAGGGGATTTATATCCAACGTGTAGTATAATAATTCCCATAATACGTTGTATGACAAAAGCAATTCATGATTATATCTCTACAACTAAAGAAGGTATAATATTAAAGAAAAATATCTTGTCAGAGAGTGAACGTAGATTTCATAAAATTGAACAAAATCGAATATTAGCAGTGTCTACAATCCTAGATCCTAGGTTTAAAAAAATTCATTTTCAACAACCAATGGCTGTATCTTCTGCAGTTACTTATATTAATAACTTAATACAAGTACCTACAGATGAGATAGAGTCTGTTAATGCTAATGCATTAATATCGAGTAATGATTGTAAAGAACATGAAGGTTTGTGGGCTTTTCATGATAACTTGGTAATATCATCTACTGTTACTCATGACAATCCTGGTGGAATTAATGTAGAATTACGCCAACATCTAAATCAACCTGTAATTGCAAGGTATCATAATCCATTACAATATTGGCAAACTTTAAAACCTGCATATCCTACGTTGTTTAACATAGCAAAGAAATATTTAGCAATTGTCGCAACTTCTGTCCCTTCTGAACGTTTGTTTTCAAAAGCGGGTATAATTAAATCAGAGGCCAGAAATCGGTTAACACCAAAAAGACTTAACATTTTGCTTTTTTTACAATCATTAACTCGTGAAGATTGGAATATTAGTTAAAATATTCTTGTATGTCATACGTGGTATATAGTACATAACTATATACATGTAACATGTGTGTTTTATGTAGTTACATGGTATACACACTTTAAGATTGAAGAATCTTTTTTTGGTAGGTTAAGTTTACAGTAGAATCAACGGAAGAGTCATTCTCTCTTTTTGTAACATTTAGTTAACAACAGAGATTGACTGACGCTTGCGTTGACTTGTTTTGCGCTACTTAAATGGAAATTAACTGTTTAAAAAATTATTAAATTTCTTTTGTGCAATATTGTATTATTGTTAGATGCTTTTATATATGTATATATACATATATAATTCTGTGTTAATTTCAGTGCAAAATTGTGATATTCGTGTAATAATAACACTGTTTGAAACAATTAAAAGGATTATCTGCTTTATAATTCTAGTGAAAAATAATTTATGTAATTGTTTCAAACAGTATATTGATAATTATTTGTTTAATGCACATTGTGATATAATTAATA
>NW_011966857.1:32263-40605 GCF_000949405.1 Vollenhovia emeryi | reverse complement strand
CTGCCCTCTCGTGCCGTTCAGTGAACTAAAGTTGCAGTCGGTAATCCATCTCTCATGGTAGAAAGCTGGAACAGCAGCTAAGATTCACCCTGTATAGAAAATGGGGTAATTATGCATAAAAGCGACTTCCTCTCCGATTTGTTTTATTTTTAAATATGTTGTTGGGGATGTCTTTCCGAGTCATTTCATATATATATATATACATATATATATAAGGGCCGGACTCAAATAGTTTCGGAGATACAGGCTGAGAAAGGATACAAATAATAAATATATGGTAATTCTTCAGTATAGCTGCTCCACCTCCAAAATCAATCAAATTGGTCTCATTCGACGCGTTTTTCAACGAGACACAACTTTTTCCTCAGACAAAATCGTTGCTCTGCCCTGCGAAGCGAGATATTAATTAATAATAAAGTTGACAACTTTTAGAGTTAGGAAATCTGTCATACCGACGAAATGTAGCGACACAACATGGGTTTTCGACTTTCCACGTGAAGCGAGATCCACTCCACACCTATGACATAGGGTGGGTAGGGTTATTTTTAATGAAGTGGAGCCCCCCCCGAAGGGGGGGCGGAACTCACTGTCTTCACGCATACATTTTTCCATCTACATTTTGTGGAGGGGAGTGACTTATATGTAGGTAGAAAAATGTATGCGTGGAGACAGTATGTTCCGCCCCCCCTTCGGGGGGGCTTCACCTCGTTAAAAATAACCCTACCCACCCTATGTCAGAGGTGTGGAGTGGATCTCGCTTCACGTGGAAAGTTGCAAACCCATGTGGAACAGTACAACGGCAGAAGTACATGTGTGGAGACAGTATGTTCCGCATGACAGATTTTCTAACACTAAAAGTTGTCAACTTTAACAATTAATATCTCGCTTCGCAAGG
The DNA here is from genome assembly GCF_000949405.1 of Vollenhovia emeryi. NCBI lineage: Eukaryota > Metazoa > Arthropoda > Insecta > Hymenoptera > Formicidae > Vollenhovia > Vollenhovia emeryi. Next base: position 39,710 of record NW_011966857.1, on the reverse strand, counting down.
CAGTGCGACGATTTTGTCTGAGGAAAAAGTTGTTCCTCGGTGAAAAACGCGTCGAATGAGACCAATTTGATTGATTTTGGAGGTGGAGCAGCTATACTGAAGAATTACCATATATTTATTATTTGTATCCTTTCTCAGCCTGTATCTCCGAAACTATTTGAGTCCGGCCCTTATATATATATATATATATATATATATATATATATATGAAATGACTCGGAAAGACATCCCCAACAACATATTTAAAAATAAAACAAATCGGAGAGGAAGTCGCTTTTATGCATAATTACCCCATTTTCTATTATATATTTATAACACATTAAGTTTTCTATTAGAACGTGAATCATATTTACATGTCTTTTTCTCTTTACGTATAATTTCAATAATTTATATTTATTATAATACTATAGTATTTTGTCATATTTATTACTTACTCTTTTTTAATATAATCGATATATAAGCACGAACTTATTCTTTCACAATGAAGACTTATTCTCTTTCAATATTTCATTGAATACTGTTGACTGCTGATAGGTTATTTTCGTTGCACTAGTGCAGAAGAGCAGAAAAAACACACAGGTAAGTGTCCGCCATTTTTAGGGGCTCTGACCAAGATCGCCGGACTCTGTATTCTAGGGACTCTAGGTATTCGTACCGTTTCCGACGCGCGTGGTCGCTCGTGCCGCGACTTGAAGAATTTATCGTTAGACGCGTCCCCGTCTTTCGAGCAGGGTTTATCGTTAACGGGGAGAATTTCTGCCGTTGGTTGCGGGCCGGACCCGAGCGTTTCCCCTTGATCTGCGCCGGATTGCTCCGTATCGCATCGAACATCGTAGCGAACCACTCCCCCGGTCTCGGGGCCTGTACGAGTGTCACCTACGACGCCGCCCGATACTGCGGCCACTCCGGCTTATTAACACCGCTTTATAATAAACCCGATTTTATCTACGTTATTTGGCGAGTCTCTTTTCGTGTACGTCCCTATTTGTGCGTCTCGTCCGTCGTGAGAGTTAATGGTCCCGTCGCCTCTGGAATCTCTTGGCGTCCGTCAACCACCGCCCAGCCCCTCTACCGTTAGGCGAGCTAGCCTGCCCGTGACGAAGGCTGATGACTACACAGGCACACGAAAAAAAGGTCTTGTCCACCAGACGAGATAAACATTTCTATACGTTTTTGGGGTCGCTGAATCCGAATCCGGAGTTGGTTTGACTCGGTCAGGTCGCATTTCGTTCCTAACCTCAAAAAAATGATGAAAGTTGGAACATTCATGAAAACACCCAGAAAGCAAAGCGATTATATGTTTTCAGGGTCGCTGAGTCCATATTTGAAGGTCATTTGACTCGGCGAGGTCGCATTCCATTCATAACTTTAAAAAAATGAATTAAAACACTGAAAACTGTTCTCGACATAAATTGTTTGTATTCAGCGCCCGGTACATAGAACTTGGTCATTTGACTCGGCGAGGTCGCATTCCATTCATAACTTTAAAAAAATGAATTAAAACACTGAAAACTGTTCTCGACATAAATTGTTTGTATTCAGCGCCCGGTACATAGAACTTGTTAGTCATTCTTCGAGCAGTCTGCAGCACAAAATCCTGCTGCCTTGACAGATACTGTGACGATGACAACTGCCCCGAAAGGGAATGTGTAGAATGATTCGTTCTCAGATTTGTTGAGGTAACGAAGCCAGCGAAGGCGCGCTGCCTTGCAGGTGGGCGTGAGGGTGTGAGGATGAAGCCGCAGTGTGTCCGACGACGAGTTGACATAGTCCTCGTCAAAGTCGGAAAGCTCTCATACTTAGGCCTAGGGAGGTATGAGAGTTATCACCCCTAGGACGGTAGACCCACCTGCGGTCGGACCAGGATCCCTCACGCACGGGTTTTTCTCGACACATATGGCACCTTCAAACAAAAAATTTCTAGTTTCTCTTTCGAAACATACATGCAACAAAGACACAGATGCTTTTTGCTACATATGTAGCAAATACCAGCCCCCAACAGATCGAAAAATAATTTCTGCGAAAATTGAAAATATTTATCAGGAATGTTTTGGTCTTAAAATAACGTACAAAAAATGGATGCCACACAAAATATGTGCAGCTGGTTCTAAGATGTTACATCGTTGGAATTCAAGCAGACATTCTAAGGACATGAAATATAACAAACCTACGTTGTGGAAAGAGCCATTGCATCAAAAGGATTGTTAATTTGTATGAATGACGTCACAGGTTTCAACAGAAAAAATAAGCAAAGCTTTGTTTATACCAATGTCAAAACAGTAGAAAAACCAGAAAGATCGTGCTGCAATGAGAGAAATTCTGATAATTTTGAAAATAAAAATTATCTAAAAGTAAGAAATGATTCCGATGAAGTAGACGAATCGAGGAAAAACATTGAATCCGAAGAAGAAAATGATTCCGATGAATATAGTGATAAGTTCGCTCCTATACCGACAGCTCATTCAACTGTGCTCAAGGAGACTCACCAAAATCTCGAATTTGTTTTGAAAAAGATCAAGTATTCAGAATTTAATTGGAAAATTTGCGGGGACTTGAAAATTTTAGGTTTGGTATTAGGGCAACAATCAGGTTTTACAAAAAATCCATGTTTTTTGTGTTTGTGGGATAGTAGGGATAGAAAGAATCACTATACTCGCAAAGAATGGCCAACGAGAATTTCATTCAAGCCAGGTTTGCAAAATATTAAGCAAACCCCGTTAGTCGATCCAGACAGAGTACTTCTACCTCCTCTTCATATTAAATTGGGTCTCATGAAGCAATTTGTTAAGGCTCATAACAAAGAAGGCAAATGTTTCGAATATTTACAGCAAAAATTTCCTAATATTTCAGACGCAAAAGTGCATGAGGGTGTTTTTGATGGCCCACAAATCCGCAAAATGTTGAACGATCAGAATTTCATCAAGTTATGAACAAAATAGAAAAAGCTGCGTGGACGAGTTTCAAAAATGTCGTGGAAAACTTTCTCGGTAACCATAAAAGTGAAAACATCAAGAAAATAGTAGCTGATCTGGTGAAAAACTTTCGAAAGCTTGGTTGTTTGATGAACCTAAAGTTGTACTTCTTGGATTCTCACATAGATTACTTTCCAATGAATTTGGGGGATTACAGTGAGGAGCAGGGAGAAAGATTCCATCAAAACATAAAGGAGATGGAACGTAGGTATCAGGGAAGGTGTGATGTGAATATGTTAGCAGATTACTGTTGGGCATTGCAAAGAGAAGTTGTTCAAAAAGGGGTGAAACGTCACAGAAACCCCCTGCATAGGTCCTTTGAGAATAAAAGAACAAGATATCACAGGGAAAAATGAAAGAAAATTTTCTCTCACGTGTCAGGGACAGTTTTCGATGTTAAAATTTATTTTTTTCAAGGTTATGAATGGAATGCGACCTCGCCGAGTCAAATGACCTTCAAATTTGGACTCAGCGACCCTGAAAACATACAGGGTGGTCTAAAAGTCCCGGAACGGTTGAATATCCCGAGAAATTGTGGGTGGATCGGAAAACGGAAAACGGAAAAATACGTATTTCCTATTTTTGAAAGAGCTATCGAATGATACCAAAATTGACCCCCCACTCCCACCCCTGTGGGTGGGGCGGGGGACAACTTTAAAATCTAAAATGGGAACCCCCACTTTTTATAACAGATTCACATTCCACGTTAAAAAGTACGTAAGTTTTGTCCGAAACATTTTTTATTTGCCTAATACTTTTTGAGATGTTCAAGAGAAAATTTATAACTTTTTCAATGTTTAGCTTATGATATTTCGATAACTGTTTGTCAGAGGGAAAAGTAGTACAGGACTTTTTTACTTGATTTGGTCTTAGGAATATGCTGTCGCAATAGTGCTCTAATTATTGAAAATTTTTATGTATGTAAATTTGGTAGATGGTACAATACACAAAACTTTTCCATAATTGGAGCACTATTACAACAGCATATTCCTGAGATCAAATCAGGTAAAAAAGTCCTGTACTACTTTTCACTCTGACAAATAGTTAACGAGATATCATAAGCTAAATATTGAAAAAGTTATAAATTTTCTCTTGAATATCTCAAAAAGTATTAGGCAAATAAAAAAATATTTCAGACAAAACTTACGTACTTTTTAACGTGGAATGCGAATCTGTTATAAAAAGTGGGGGTTCCTATTTTAGATTTTAAAGTTGTCCCCCGCCCCACCCACAGGGGTGGGGGTGGGGGGTCAATTTTGGTATTATTCGATAGCTCTTTCAAAAATAGGAAATACGTATTTTTCCGTTTTCCGATCCACCCACAATTTCTCGGGATATTCAACCGTTCCGGGACTTTTAGACCACCCTGTATAATCGCTTTGCTTTCTGGGTGTTTTCATGAATGTTCCAACTTTCATCATTTTTTTGAGGTTAGGAACGAAATGCGACCTGACCGAGTCAATCCAACCCCGGATTCGGATTCAGCGACCCCAAAAACGTATAGAAATGTTTATCTCGTCTGGTGGACAAGACCTTTTTCTTCGTGTGCCTGTGCTATCGTTCGCGCAATGTCGCGGATGTCGCGAAGTGACGCGTGAGAGACCGCGTCTGGCGCCCAATCTTCGTTTATCGCGTCGGACCTTCGGCTTTCGGCACGGTACGCGCGGAGCTACCGAGATCCTGTTCCTTCCCGGCGCGTTATCATTTTCCCGTGGGATTCCTTCCCCTTTTTGCCGGCGTCTCGATCCGCCCGCCTCCCGCGCGTCTCGCGCCCGGCGACCACACCCCCGTCGTCGGCGCGCCAACCGACGAAGATCCGCGCGACGGTGAGAGCGGGACGGCACGCACGTCCGTCCGCGCACAACGGGAGGACGGAAGAGTACGTCCTAACGTACAGATTCTGAGAATGTTCGGAGGATATCGCTAATGTATCTATAGGATATTCTCAGTATATGAAGTACATTCTTAGTACATTCTATAGATGTACAAAATATTATGTGCTATTACTTATCAGGAAATATAAACAGTTTGGTAAATATAAAAACAGGTTATATGAATATGTGCGCGATTCCGGCTGCCTTATAAACGAAGTTCGCAGGCGACGGCCAGACGGTAGCGCAATGTGAATTGCTTTGTTTCGCCGGACCGAGCTCCGACTGGTGCCCCGAAAACGTGAAGGACAGATGTAACGGGAATATTTGCGAATTGTTTAAACCACAATCACTTTATTTACAGTAATACAGTTAAACTCGGAACTATCAATGTTCGCGATCAAACTCATTAATACGCGACTTAGACGAGAGAAGCACACTATATGAAATGTTCGAGATTGAGCTGCGCTCGCTTCGCGGCCATACACGGACTCGCGAAAGGCAGTCAAACGAAACGATTAAAGTCGTATGAGAGCGAAAGATTTCACGTTCGCGATGCGAATCGTTATTTCGCTATCACTGGCTTCGGAGCGTTCTGCACTACTTCAATCTTAACAAAGTGTGAGATTGTTAACTGTGCTGTCTCATTGCTGTCTCAAGAGCAACTGATTTCGGTTCGAATATCTTTCTTTGTCATCGCTCTCATACGGCCCTAATGTCGAGGGTAAATTTGTTTTTATTGCGAACCGCGCGGTCGTAGTCATTAGGTTCCGCTGCGGCGATGATATGGTCGGACGTGATCCTTTGACCGTCACCTAACCAATGTTGCCATCAATTTGTAATTATTCGGTCGTTGGGCTATTTGCTATGACAAATCTCGCACAGAATATATATTTGAATTTCCGTGGCAAATGCTCAATTACAAAGTTAAATTCTATAGAGAAAAAGTGTTATTCCTGATTTATTTATTTAAGGAAATCCTTTTGATAACATACATTAAAATATTTCTCCTTTAAATCTCGGTATATACTAACAAGTATAACAAAAACTAGCTAAACAATTAGTTGCGTTCAGTTAGACTTAAAGAATTTCTGATTTCTTTTTTCAGGTACTTCATACTGTTATATTTTGAGAGAATGTAAATCGAAGGTTTTGGGGCTAAAAAAGTTTATTGACATTTAATCGTCTAAACTGTCTTAATCTTATGTAGTTCACAAAGTATTAGTACAATCTCTTTGTGCAGCAAGAAAAGATCAGTTATAATTGCTAATAAACCACCGAATACAAACAGTTTGTAAGTAATGTTATTGTCCGGAAGCGCGGTTGATTCGCGAGAATCGGACGAGGGAGACCGGACGGACAAAAGAAGAAAGGCACGATACACCAATTTAAATCACGTCAAGTAACAATAATTATTCAGTTAATCAAAGCACAGTCCAAAGAAAAGCGGTAGTCAGAAATCACGTAATTTTACAGAGTGGTGCGAGCGGTACAGGTGGTCTTATGACGGAGCGGTGAGGCTAACGACAAAAGCTACTGTGAGGCGGAGGAGTGCGGCCGAATACTTTTATAAGAGCGGCAAACCACCCCTCCGCATGTCAATTGTCCGTTAATAGTAACGGCATCTTTAAGTTTGGCAGTGACCCCGGATTGCCAAAATTGATTGGCAATCCGAGGGGATCCGCGTGCGTTGGCGCGCGCTTGACAGGCACGTTCGCGCTACGGTGAGCGTGATTGGCGCTCGCGTTCGTAAGCTCGCCTGGCGTCGGTCGTCGGCACGCGCTCGTCGACGTAGCGACAAAGCGAGCGTTAGCTGGTTTGTTTAGGAAGGCGATGGCAAGGTGTACAGCATGTGCTTTCTCGGCGTCCTCGAGACAAAGATGATAACAACATTTGCGGCACTAACGGTCTTTCTAGAACTTTCTCGAGGCCCATGCTGTACATCTTGGATCATCGTTATAAGGCGCATTATTTTATTATTATAAGGGCAATTGTCCGATCTCAAACAGTTATATTATCATTTATTTTAACAAGTTTTGTTTTGGCTTGATTGTATCGGTTTTTCATTGAGAGAAGTTTGTTCTTTTAACAACTTTGAAATAGAAAAAATGTCAAACATAATCTAATTTTATTATTTCAATAACTATATTATTTTTTCTAAAACAGAAAAGCAAGATGATACAAACGGTGAACCGTTATCCAAGAAGGTAAATGTGCATAAAAAGACCCCACCTTCCGATGACCTTGATCTTGACATATGTTGTCAAGGACACCCTCCTGAGTAACTCTTAGAAGTTTTTAGCCGGCGGTCGTTATTCGTTAGAAAGTTATTAACAAAAAAGTTTGGGGTAATTGTGCATAAAAGCGACTTCCTCTCCGATTCGCTTGATTTTTAAATATGTTGTTGGGGATGTCTTCCCGAGTCATTTCATATATACAGGGTGTCAGATTCGATATGGACGATCCCAAAGATTATAGTAGATTGGGTTAAACTGAGAAGAAAAGTTATATAAAATTTTACAAAATCGTAATTATTATCGGCCTAATTCAGAAAAACGTCTGAGCCAATAAGTGCACGGAGGAGCGGAAGGCCGGACTCGGCAG
>NW_011966857.1:13494-21529 GCF_000949405.1 Vollenhovia emeryi | reverse complement strand
GTGTCTGATATTGATTGTAAAGGATATATTTCTTACGTACAAAGAATCCGACAAGTTAGAGACTAGTCATTAGACCGGAAGCACACAAGCTGAGAGAGCGGGCTACAGCAGAGATCCGATAGCGCAAACGCGCACGCTCCAAGACTCCGCTAATAAGGCGCCAGACAATCTCCAATAGCGTGAGAGATCGCAAGCCAAAAATCGATTTCCAACACACCTTACTCGATCCGAGCGTTATTGGGAAACGACAAACAGGCCCGTTCAATCCCGAGAGATTCCATACACCTATGATGCTTCGGTTTAGGTAGCAATTTGGTGAGCACATCGGCAGACATATCAGCCGATGAGATCGATCGTAAAGAAACAAGATATTCCTTGATAGCTTGACGAACAAAGTGATGGCGAACGTCAATATGCTTCATGCGTCCGTGAAATATGGGGTTTTCAGCCAAACATTTAGCTCCACGGTTATCACAGTATACGACAATTTTGCTTAGCTCGTCCAACCCTAACTCCAGTAGTAAGGATTTCAGATATGAACCCTCCTTGGCCGCATCCGCCAGGGCCATATACTCGGCCTCTGTTGATGAAAGCGCGACTGTCGGTTGTTTCTTCGCCTTCCAGCTCACCGCAGCCCCAATCAGGATAAACGCATATCCTGTGTATGACTTCCGATCCAATGGGCAATTGGACCCAATCAGCGTCCTAAAATCCCGAAACACCATCCGTGGATTCCCTAAAACATAAGCCGTAATTAGCGGTTCCCTTTAAATACCGCAGCACCCGTTTGGCTGCCTTCCAATGCGCCTCGGTATGGCAATGACTAAATTGAGCAAGGTAACTCGCGATGTACGCGATGTCCGAACGAGTAGCGGTAGCCAGGTACATCAGGGATCCGACGAGTTCCCGATAGGGCTTTGCAGAGTCTCCTCCGTTACCCCTTTGAATTTCCTCTGTCGCAATTTGTGCTCCAACTTCCCCAGGCGTAGCCACTGGATTTGAGTCTTCCATGTGAAAACGCTCCAAGATCTCATTAATGTACTTCCGTTGCGTTAAGGAGATGGTGTCTTTGCCCTGAGCAATCTCAATACCGAGACAATATCGAGCCACGCCCAGGTCCTTGACTTCAAACTCTCGAGCAAGACGTTGGCCCATGTCTTTGATTCACTTCACGTCCTGTGAACTAAACAAAATATCATCAACATATACCAGAGCCAATAATAACCTTTTGCCACTCCGAGCGTAATATAGACACGGGTCAGCATTTGTTTGTGTCAGTCCCAGCTTGCGCATAACGTCGTCCAGTCGAGCGTTCCATTGACGCCCCGCCTGTCGGAGCCCATACAAGGCTCTCTTCAAGAGGCAGACCTTGTCTCCCTCCCTCGACGATCGCAACATTTCCGCTGCTCTGACTCCAGTCTCGCTGTCGCGTCCGTCGCGCGACACAACTTCCATTAGGATTTCCTCGAGCATCTCTGGTTTCTCCATGTACACCTCCTCGTCGAGAAAACCATTTAAGTACGCCGTAACGACGTCAAACTGATGAACAATCATTTTTAAGCGTATGGAGAGCGCCATCATGAGCCGTAAGGACTCCAACCGCGCGACAGGCGCAAAGGTTTCGACAAAATCAACGCCTGGACGTTGCGCGAAACCGCGCGCGACCAGACGAGCCTTCCGACGACCTAATGTACCATCTGGCTTAAACTTATTCGTGAGAACCGGACGACATCCAATCACAGATCTATCTCTTGGACGATCAACGAGTTCCCAGGTATTCCGAGTGAGGAGGCTCCGAAACTCGGTGACCAACGCCTCTTTCCACTCATCCGCCAGTGGTCCAGTCATGGCGTCGCGAAGCCGGACTTCCGTTGAGTATACCGATGTGCTATTAGCTACGTGAAAAACGTCGTCCTCGTTAGGTTTGTTTTGGACTTGCTCTCCATGTGCGTTCTGTTCCATCGACGACGTAGTTTCATCATCGTCCTGAACTGAGTCCACGGACGAAACGCTGATGGTTCGATATTCTTTTCGAGGTCGACCGCGACTTCCTGCGCGTACAAGACGTGGCCTTCCGGATACTTTTCGTATAACCGTCGGGTCTGCCTCTTGCTCGCTGTTTATAACCTCCAAGGGGTGTGAAACCGGCACAACATCGAAATCCCTTGTCCTTGCGTGTGTACCCTCCGTGGTTGGGCTGTCATCAGAAATTCCATCATCAATGAAATTTTCAACGTCGGTGTTTTCGTCTTTCGACCTAATCGCCCCCAACTCCGTCTTGAACTTTACGTCCCGAGACGTAACGACACGACTTTCGGAGGCTATCCAAATCCTGTAGCCTTTTGAGACTTCTGAATACCCGACAAGTACACCCTCTCTGGCTCGCCCATCGAATTTTCCTTTTCCGGGAGTCTTATCGAGAACGAACGCTTTCGTGCCGATAACTCGAAGGTGCTTCAATTTGGAACTTTTTGATTCCACGCTTCGTATGGGGTCTTTCCTTCCAGGCTCCTAGATGGACAGCGATTTCGCAAATAATTTGAAGTATACAGTGCCTCCGCCCAAAACGAAGGTGATAGCCTTCCTTCAAACAGAATACAGCGGGCCATCTCAACGAGCGTTCGATTTTTCCGTTCGGCCACACCGTTCTGTTGCGGAGTATATGGAACGGTGAGCCTTCGTCGAATGCCATGAGTCTTCAGAAATGCATCGAACTCTGCATTACAGAATTCCTTTCCATTATCGCTTTGAAAATTTTTAATCTTTTCTCCAGTCTGCTTCTCGGCATATGCTTTGTACTCCTTGAATGCGGTAAGAGCATCACTCTTCTGCTTGACAAAATAGACCTCGCACCACCTTATGCAGTCGTCAATGAAAGTGACCATATAGAGTGCACCTCGCTTCGACTTGACCCTCATTGGACCGCACAAATCGGTGTGCACTATATTCAGTTTCGTCGTGCTCCGGGAGGTACTATGCGAGAAGCTCGTTGTAGTTAGCTTGCTTTTCATGCATGTATCGCAGGGCGGTAGGTTACGCGCGCGTCCGAGATCCACACCCGAAACGATACGCTTCGTTGACATTTCGATCAAGTCTCGAACGTTTAAGTGGCCCATCCTCTTGTGCCACAGTTCGAGTTCCACTTGGATCATCTTAACCGTTCCGTCTGTAGCTCGTACGACAGCATCCATCTTCCGGAATAACACTTCGTGTCCACGATCGGTGATCTTCGACACTGAAACCAGATTGGTTCGTAGATTTGGTACCAGAAGCGTCTCTTCAAGGTTTATGTTCCGATTTTTCGAGCCATCCATCACTTTCAACTTTACGACTCCTCTCGCCTCTATGTTTGTCGAAGCATCACTTGCCAAGTTGAGGTTTCCGCGCTCCAGGTTCGTAATCTTTGTAAATACCCTCTCGTCACGACATACGTGGGAAGTACTTCCACTATCGATACACCATTTACTGTGCATCGGGTCCAAGCCAGCCTTGAGGGCGGACGCTTGTGTCACTACCCCCGTCAGGAAGGTATCATCGGCCTCAGCCGCCTTGGCTTGATTTCCAGTATTTTGAGGACAATCCTTCACCCTATGTCCGAGCTTACGACACTTAAAACATTTAGTTTTAACATTGGGATTAGAATCAGTCTCGGTTTCTTCGCGTTTTGGAAAATTTTTCTTTTTCGACCCACCTTTCGGCTTCCGCCAGGCAATCATGGCTCCTGTCTCTCCATCGTGTGTCTTTTGACTTCGAGCTTCGCTTAATTCTAATATCTTGACCTTTAACACCTCCGCTGAAGGTAGCTCATCTCGCGACTCGATGGCGCACCTGAAATTTTCATAACTAGAGGGCAAGCTATACAGCAGCAGGATACTAAGCAAGTCCTGGTTAATGTCCACGTTCATCACGGATAACTTATCCACGGCATCAAAGAAACGATTCATATGCTCGCGAATGTCTTCGCCTTCTTGGAGTTTCTGCAGAGCCAGCTTCTTCAATAGGGTCGCTTTGCGGGCCGGTCCCCTCGACGCATAGATGCCCTGTAACTTAAGCCAAATGTCGCGTGACGTGGCACACCCTCGTATGTGTTGTAACTCCGAGGGACTGATTGCCAAGATTAAGTCAGACTTAGCCTTCTTGTCGTTCTTCAACCAATTCTTCGCCGCCGTCTCAGATGCCGCATCACCAGCGGTTACGCGCAGACTCGGGGTATCACCGCACACATATGACCATGTGCCGTTCTTCGTCATCAGTGCTTCTACCTGCATACTCCAGGAATCGTAATTGTCCCTTCTAAGCAGCTCGATCCTCACAGAGCTCGTCATTTCTTGCCACGAGTCTAGATAACGAGGATCGACAGGTACGCAGCACACGTGCTTAACCTCGCACAATGACCGGCGCACTTCAATATATAAGTTCAAGCGTGTTTTCAATGAGCTGGGCCCATAACCTGTTAGCGCAGGAGCTCAGAAGTCCGTAGGCGGCAATAAAAGACAGGAAAAGGACGTGTCTGATATTGATTGTAAAGGATATATTTCTTACGTACAAAGAATCCGACAAGTTAGAGACTAGTCATTAGACCGGAAGCACGCAAGCTGAGAGAGCGGGCTACAGCAGAGATCCGATAGCGCAAACGCGCACGCTCCAAGACTTCGCCAATAAAGCGCCCGACAATCTCCAATAGCGTGAGAGATCGCAAGCCAAAAATCGATTTCCAACAGCTATTAATTCCGTTAACGAGATTATCGAGGTATTTCTGCCTTTGCGGTAGTTATAAAATAATTAAGGTGAATACAGCGTTGCAATTGAGTACAATGATGATAGCAACGCAATGAGTCCCAGTGATTAAAAGCACGCTACTGAGTACTCCAATAAAAAGCAATGCTTTCCACCCAAAAGTGAAGCAAACGGGAGGAGGAATAATTGCGCAGCTCTCATAAGTCCGTGTGTGCCAGGGCAGGACACCGTTTACCTCCCCTCCCCGCTAATTAACTCGTACTTTCCCACTTGTGCACGTATTCAAACCTAAACATGAGTGCCTTCCGCAGGAAGCCCGATTATGGGCCGATCCCGCCGTTCAGGGCGGCAGCGCCAATTGCGCCGCCTCGTTAAGGCGCATCATCAGGTGCGGGCATTTGACCCGCGCGTCTTCGACGTTTATGCCCGTAGGCCCCCCGTGCCCGGACCCCTGGTGACACATTACCCGTCACCTCCTCCCCCTCATTCTCAACCTCCTCCCCCTCATTCTCAGCCTCCTCCTCCCAAACCCCCTCTCCCTCGCGCGGAGAAACCCGCAAAACCTTCTGTGCGCCCACCCCCGCTAAACACCGGCGAGTGCTGTCCTCGATTGCCGCGGCCTCCAATCACCCCTCCACCGCGAGCACCTCTAGCCTCGATCCCGGGCCCCGCACCGTCGCCCGTCTCGGGGAACCGGCGATCGCCCGAGCACCCACTGCTCGCCCTCAGGTGGTCTCCACTTGAACCACTCCAGCGGAGAATACGGATAATCCTCCCTCGAGTCGACGCTCCGAAAGGGCCATGAAGCATGCCCCTACTATATAGGGCCCCACCACATACCACCTCATGTAGATACACTCTCATAATAAACACCACTTCACGTACACACTGATATACGCAGTCATTCACACACCCACACACACATACACTCATACACAATTACACAACCTTAATCTCCGTCCTTTTTCTCCTTCCTCTTCTTGTCAGGAGAACTCTGGGTCCCCACTCCAAAATAAAACGCGGGACGTAACAGAGTTATTTGTGAACAGATGCGTGAGTTTGTAGTTATGTTACTAACAGACTAAATATAAAGCTTATATAAACTAGTAAAAAAAAATAGGGAACACTTTTATACCCTAAAAATTGGGCTATTTTCAAACCACTGAAACTCGGCGAAAAATAATCGTAGACACAAAATTAAAAAAGCATCTTAAAGCTTGAAGTTTCAACTTTAAAACTCTGTCAATGATTTATTTCGATATATTCATCTTCCTCGTTCTGTGCTTTAAAAAAGAATACATATTTAAGTACATATTTAAGTACTTGTATATTCACTTTCTCTAAATTTTTCATAATGATATAATAAAAAAACATACTTTAGCGTAAAATTTAAAATTACATGTGTTTATTAATTTGCTAATATGTCGCAGATACATCAGATTATGAAGACAATGAAGATTTGGAAGAAAAAAATCTAATTGAGGAAAACGACATAATCGATCATTCAGATAATGAATGGTCAAAATGGGGAGCCCAAATTATTAAAGAAGTTGAAAATAATATGAACGAAGTTGGTGATCGCGACAATGCTCATTACTTTCCATCTTTAGCGGGACGTCTAATAAAAGATTTGAATATTTTTCCCCTATGGTCATGTGTTTGTCGCAATGACTTTGGTTACGGACGAGTACCAGCGTTCAGTGCAGCAGTCGAAGGGGAATTTAATAAAATATTTTAAAAAATAATATATTAAATATATTAAAAAATTATAATTTGCCCATAAGAATAGACGAATTTGTTAAAATTCACTTAGATTTCTTGCATGACAAATTAAAAATTGTGGACGCAGAAAATATTATTAAGGACGAAACTTGTACAAATTACAAAAAAGAAGAGGTATCTAACAAAGAAACTGCACCAACTTCAAAATGTCCAGCATGTGTAAATAAGACCATCTAATGCACACGTTTGTGCAATTTGCCAAATACCCGTTCACGCATTACAAGAATGCTCAGTACCTTGTGATGAAGAGGGATATGGCCAAAAACGTATTTGCATATCATGCTCGGAATTAAAAAGCTCGGAAGAAATTCTTGCCATACGAGAAGTGGAAAATTGGCGAGGATTAAATACCGAACGAAAACGTACAGCGAAATATTTAGGCCAAAATCAGCATGGCATTCAAGACTCTCTGGTATGGAGCAAAAGCACTAAGCTACCCATTATTAAAAATGGTAGTACTATAGAGCTACAATCAATTAACTTGGATGGCACAAATTATTCGTTAAGAAATACCTGTGCATTTGACAGCCTGTTACAAATTGTGCTTGTAGCTCTGTCAGATTACAAATATTTTCCAAACGAGGTACATTATTTATATTTATTTGTTTTTTCCCCTAAGATCAAATCTAAATAATTACAAAGTATTTATTAAAATAAAATAAAATTAGAACAAAATTATTAAACAACGAATAATAATTTTATAAGTCGCCAGTAACTAAATAAGGGACAAATAATTTTTATTCGACCAGGGTAATAAATTTAATTAGAAAAAACGTATTGCGAAAAATAATACCACAGCCAGGATTCGAACCCGGGCCTTCCTCCCATCCGGGAAAGGTGTCTTAACACATTCGACCACTGTGGTTTATTACTAGTTGGTAAAATTATTAAAGTTTACGATTCGGAAATTTGAACTATTTATATATTTATTTCTTTTTATTCAATGTCTATTGTGATCATTAATGTCGTTCCTGGATACTTGCGAAGCGCAGGAATGGGAAAGGTAATTGAGAAATGACTTGGGTTCCACACGCGTTTTAATACGAGTAACAGTACAACAGAACTAGAGCTCGACAACCATGGCTCGTGTAGGCCCGAACCACTGATCTCTATATAACACTGGATAGTGAATGCTGTGGGAAAAGTGTGTTACGATTTGAAGACCCCGACAGCCATCTTTGATACAGTAAAATATGCACGTTTAGGCGGAAAATTCAAATAGTAGTAATAATATAAATACTGATTTGAAGTATTTTTATAGCTAAAATATATAAATTATAGTACTATATTATAGGGGAGTATTATTATTTATGGTAAATATGCATAAAAGGTCACACCTCACCGATGTCCTCGGCACTTAGGGGTGCTTTCGCGACGTAGAGTAAAATGATCCGGATCAAAATGATCCGTGCTATGATTGGTCAAATCTGAAATTTCGTAGCATCTCATTGAAATTTTATTCAATGAAATTTCAGATTTGACCAATCATAGCACGGATCATTTTGATCCGGATCAT
>NW_011966857.1:0-7039 GCF_000949405.1 Vollenhovia emeryi | reverse complement strand
GTGAAAACAAAACATGGCAGACAATCGATAGCAGCACGCGACATATCGAATATGTCGATATCCCCAGAATGTGTGGCGATTACTTTAAAATTGACTCGAGAAACAACAATTAACAATATATGTATAATCTTATATTATTTCAGATTTATTTTCAATTAAGGTGATTGGCCCAGTAATCGTCAAGATACCAGTAATCGCCATGTTCACGCATTAACGATATAAAATAACGTTTTCTGTCGATCGTTCGGCTTGTTGACATTTTTGTTGGTCCCAAAGAGGTATTTATAACGTTGTATTACATTGTGAATCTCATAAGTATACGAATTCAATACTGGTTAAATCGAATATGTGCAGCAACCGAGCCTATGCGTACTTTTGATCGAATGCTTCCTTTTAAGGTTAAACTACACCGATTGACATCTTGTGTGATCTTGCGATATCCGACGACTCGCATGAGGTAAATTGAACTTCAAGTTATATATGAAGATCTCAGTTTTACGTACAGCATGGCAAATTATTATTTCATGCAAATTTCATAGAGTTTTTTAATATGACGAACTTTGGTTCACCCAAGTACGTAATCCTCCGAGTAATCGCCATATCTGTCGATTATTGAGACTAGATGGGACAGAAATAAATCTTATAAATCGAATAATAATATACCCTAAATTCAAATTAAAAAATTAAGCCTGTAATTATTACTATCTAAACATTACATGGACCAGTAATCGCCACAGACATAATCGAGTTAATAAATAGATACGTAAGCAAATAAAGGATGTCGATCACTGGATCATTTCTATGTCGATAACTGTGCACATCTAGAACAGAGATGGGCACTACTTAAAAAACTAGTTAAAATTTTTTTCTGTTAGAATAGTTATTAATATTTCTTAAATTAATAGTAATAAAAATTTATAATAATAAAACTTATAATACTGAAAATTTATAATAATGAGAAAAAAATGGTCAAAGTTATTCTTATTTCTTTGAAAAAATTAATAAATTTTATTTACTTACTCTTATTCGTTATTTATTTGATGGGAAAAGTATTTAATGGATTTTTATTCAAGTGGTGCTTATTCTTAGTCTAAAATGTTGAATCGTTAGAATTTTTGCTTTATCAACAGCAATGGCTCCAACTCTGAAATACACAGCAGATCAAATGAAAGAAGCTTTGAAAGCGGTGAAAGCGGGTAACATATCTGTACGCTCTGCTAGCATAAAGTTCAATGTACCTCGGACTACGATATCTGACAAATTAAAAAATAAAGTACCAGAGAAACGCAAAATGGGACCAGAGACTGTTCTTTCGGTTATCGAGGAAGAGGAACTAATCAGATGGATCATCGCACTGGAAAAAACTGGATTTCCAGTTACAAAGGATTAGCTACTGGATAGCGTAAAAATGCTGATTACCAAAGATGGAAGAAAAACCCCTTTCATTAACAACAGACCCGGAAGGCACTGGTACCAGGCATTTGTGCGACGGCATCCCGAGATTTCGACACGAACACCCAGAACCTATCTAGAGCTCGAGCTTCAGTAACAGAGGGGAAGATAAGGAACTGGTTCAAGGTACACAATACAACTGTATTATGTAGAAAACAACTTCACCGACATTACAATTGATCCGCGACGAATATTTAATTGCGATGAAACTGCATTTTTTCTAAGTCCAAAGGGGAACCAGGTTTTAGTAAAGAAAGGTGAAAAAGCGGTGTATAATTTCATCAACAGTAATGAAAAGGAATCCATTACGACGTTAATAACAGGAAACGCTGCAGGTGAATTAGCTCCGCCAATGATAATGATCAGCTGCAAGCGAATGCCATCATCTATAGTAGCTGCTATGCCAGAACCGTGGGGACTAGGCAAATCAGACAGCGGGTGGATGACAGCGGAGAGTTTTTATGAGTTTGTCGCTAACATTTTTCATCCTTGGTTGCTCGACAAGAAAATTCCTTTGCCAGTCATTCTGTATGTTGACGGCCACAGTTCTCATATAACAATGGCTCTCAGCGACTTCTGCTCTATTAATCAGATCATTTTAGTGGCTCTGTATCCAAACTCGACTCACATTCTTCAGCCTATGGATGTGGCGATGTTTCGTCCTCTAAAACAAGCATGGAAGAATGTAATTCACGACTGGCGAATGGAACACAATGCAACGGTGCTGAAACGAGAAACATTCCCTCCTCTGTTGAAAAAAGCTATTGACTCCATAAATTCAGCGAAAAATTTACAAAATGGCTTTCGAACGTGCGGTCTCTTTCCTTTCGATTTAGACGCCGTAAATTACTCCAAACTGCTTGAAACTGACACACAACAATCAGCTAGTGATGGAACTATTGATGAAGAACTACATCAAGCCAAGGAACACTTGCGATACTTCGAGAGCCAACAATTCTCGGAAAAGATTGAAACTTTTTAGAAGTCTGGCGACACATGGAACGGACTTGTCGAAGATCTTAATCTCTTTAATTACTGGATCTTGTTGAAAAGGAAAGTCGGAGAAAAAGACAACATTTTGTCACACAGCGAAAGAACCGAAGAGATACTGAACATCTCTAGCAACAATGCATATTCGAACGTACAGTCAAACACTGTGATTTCAACAGCACCAATTATGAATGACAACACGATGAATCTGCAAAATAATCTCCAATCTTGGTCAAGACATTAATCCGGTTTTTATCGACGACGTCAAGATCTTCGAGCCGTTAAACCCTGAAGAAATCCAGGTGATCGAGATTTTTAACACTGAAAAAACGTTTATTAACTGCGAAAATAATGACGTTCAGTGTCTTAATATCGAGAAAAGTCGAAGCGATGTGCATTACGATAATAATCCGTCTCCAACTGTAGTCAGGGAGCCAAGTGTTGCTACAACAAACTATACTGAAGGATCTGCTAAAGAAGTGACTGAAGGAGCAGCTCATTCGGTAAGCTCGCCAAGTACAAAATGCGTCACTAAAGAAATTGGAGATGGCCAAAAAGACAATCTTGAGTCTCCGATCGACACCAGCGATACCGGCATTAAAGAAACAGGCAAAATAGAAGGCGTTCAACGGCAGAAAACGAAGGCCACTATGTCATTTAGATCTTCAGTATTCAAGGAAATCTTATTTTGGCCGCTTCACGAAGCGAATTCCAAGGAGACGAATAATGTTCGTAGACATAAAGAGAAAGTTCTTGCTGTTGTCAGTTCATTGCAATGGAAGGAGTATTATAAAGAGAAAGAAAACAAAAAAAAGAAATATTACTGCAAAAAGAAGAAAGAAAAAGGAAACGTGAAGAAAAAGCAAGTGAAGCTTTAGAAGTAAAAAGAAAAAGAAAGGAAGCTAAAGAGGAAAAACAGCGTATTGCCAAAAAGCTAAGGAAACTCAGAAAGCTCAAGATGCTGAAATTCAAAAAGCTTTAAAGAAGGCTAGTCAAAAAAAGACTGCACGCAAGACTGCAGAAAGACAGAAGAAAGAAAAATAAAAGACATGTACGTGTGCAATAATGCATATGTAAGAGATATGTATGTGTGCAATAATTAATACATAATTACATATAATTGTTATAATTCACATATAAGATATATTGTCAAAACATAATATAATTGTTAGATTGAACGAACTTACCTGTGAAGTTCGATTCTAATTATGCTTTTTGTCTCGTCCGGATGGAGAACTATGTAGTCGTGCTCCTGCACATCTCCAGACAACAGTATTCAAAGCAAAAGAAAAAACGCGCGCCCTGCGCGCGTCGCCTGGTGCTTCACGCGCGCGAGCGGCGCTCGCGCATCTCTTCCTCATAAGTTCAAAGAAAGGAAATTGTTTAGACAAATCGTAGCTTTGTGGGGAGGGAAGATAGGAAACAAAAATGGGTGGGTGTCCATCCGGACGAGACAAAAGGCATAATTAGGATCAAACTTCACAGGTAAGTTCGTTCAATCTAACAATTATGCCCAATTGTCTCGTCCGGATGGAGAACTATGTAGTTGTTCATATCGATGCGATTTGTCTCAGAATACTCTATTCTGAGGAGATTATAATTCCAGAACAGATAGTGATGACATTTGGTGAATACAGTAAAGAGAGAATAAAGGTAGTAAAAGATAAGCCACCATTGTAACAGCTAATTATACGTATAAGATGGTTAAGCCACTAATAAGAGGTTGCTCAAATAGGCGTATTGAAAAAAGCAAATAAACAAGAGGTTTTTTTTAAATGGGCAAATCGTTATGGCGTAGGGGATTTGTGCAGCAGGACTGCGTTGCTGAAATCCTCCGCATTAATGATTGGCCTGTTGTAGAAGGTTGCAAAGACGAGGGACTCACCAGTCCAGCCTGCTGCGCGTCTGATCAGGTCCAATGAAACTCCCTTTTCTGCAGCCTTGGAGGTTGACGCGTGACGAGTGCTATGTGCCGTAAATCTCTTCGTATCTATTCCGCAATCCTCCAAGCCCTGTCGAATCCAGCGACTCATAGTCTGTGATGTAATCGCTTTGTAAGGTTTGGTAAGTGAAATAAAAAAGGAATCACATCCGGGAGGGCGTAAATACCTGGTTCTTTCTAAATAATGTTCCGTTAGGAGGACGATGCAAAGATTCTCGTGACTCGTAAAGCGAGAGAAAGAAAAGAAGGGTTGCGCGCGACCCGGTGCCGATGTCTTGAATCGATCGGGGAACCGTAGTATTAGCTTCGTATCTATGGATATCTGAGAAAGTCTAAGGGAAGAGAGTTTGTGCTCGTTGGCCCGTGGCGAGAGCCAGGAGAAGACTGAGTTTTTTGGTGATTACGGTCATGGTGCGCAAGTCGTACGGGAAAATGTCGGATAGTTTGGCAATAACGGGAGCCGGATCCCAGATATATTCATAACGAGGTTGTGGAGGTTTGAGCGCTGCAACTCCCTTGCAGAAGCGCTTAATAGCCGGATGTTGACCGATCTCGTTGTGGGAAATTAACGAAATAGCCGACCTCATTGTATTTAGGCACGAGTACGAAGAGGTGGAATTTAATTCCTCGGCTAAAAACGCCAGGGCTTGGGAGGTTGTTGGAGAGAACGGAGACAGTCGACGTTGCTGACAGAAATTCCACCAGAGACGAAGCGGGCGGGTGTATTGCTTGATGGTGGATTCTGACAGGGAAGCTAACATGGTTGGAATCGCCACAGCTCGGATTAAACGGGCTTTAAGTGCCTCCCTGATAGTTTCCCGGCCGCCAGGGAAAGAGACTTCCATGCTGGGTGACGATTCCTGAAAGGCGAAGAGAGTAAGGAGTGAGAAGGCGGAAGAAATATTGGGTCTGATGTCAAGAGGCGACGAAACAAGGGGAACCAGGCCTGAGAGGGCCACTAAGGCACCACCAAGGTTCCCGTTGCTCCCTCGTCCGCTATTTTCCTCAATACGCGTGGTAACAAGATGAAGGGTGGGAAGGCGTAAAAATTTAAGTTCTTCCATGAGAGGGTAAACGCGTCTACTGCTATTGACCCTGGTCCGGGAACCATGAAACATAAGTCTCGCACTTGAGTAGGGTAACTATAGGAGTTCTGGACCACTTTTGAAGGAGGAATTGGGCGGTCCTAACCGCTGGGGGGAGGGGGAACCGGGTGGTCCTAACCGCGGGGGAGGGGGGGATACGGCGATCCTTAACCTATGGGGCCCTACGCGGCGACCCTAACCGCGGGGGGGAAGGGGCTACGGTGGTCCTATACGACGGTCCTAACCGCGGGGAGGGGGATACGGCGGTCCTTACCCTATGGGATCCTACGCGACGGCCCTAACCGTGGTGCGGGGGAGGGGGGATTTTCTATATAGCAAACAGATTAGTGGAGGATTAAAATTCTTTACTGAAGTAAACAGAATAATGGGAGGATTGGGACTGGGACCGACGGTGCGGGGGAGGGGGGATTTTCTATAGAGTAAACAGATTACTGGAGGATTAAAATTCTTTACTGAAGTAAACAGAATAATGGGAGGATTAAAATTCTTTCCTGGAGTAAACTGAACTAAAAAACTTACCTTTTTAAAAAAGGTAAAAAAGCACCAAATATAAGCTCCAACGACCGAATATATTTTGTTACTCTATCTTTTTTGCATCTCTACAAAAATATCTTCACTACATAACTATCTTCTCTACAAAAGTAATGATATCATCACATGGCACCAACTAAACTAAATAGTTTTAAACGTGGTGGGGCGATGATTGAAGTGGGGACCAGTGCTGTCCGTGAGCGGCCTTTGGTCGCACGGTCGCATAGGGAGGGGATGACGCACACAAGCGAGCGACCGTGTCCGTGTGCGCACAGACACGGTCGCTCGCTTGTGTGCGTCATCCCCTCCCTATGCGACCGTGCGACCAAAGGCCGCTCACGGACAGCACTGGTGGGGACATGCCCGCCGGCTGGGCGCCCGCGGACGCCCGTTGCCCGCGGTTTAGACAATCCAAAAATACCTTTTCAAAAATATTGTTTCTACAAAAACCTTCTCTACAAAAGTATCTTCTCTACAAAACTATCTTCTCCACAAAAGTAATGATATCATCAACAAATTACGCCAAATATAACAATGGATATATATATATGTATAACGCGTATCTTTCTTCTACCGTAACCATTCTGTAAATACATCTCATTCGGCCAATAACGTATCGACAGCACCGATGAAAAGAATAGCAACTGTTTAGAAATTTAGAAACTCTGTACCTATTCAGGCGAATTAAGGCCTGTGTCCATGATGCTAGTACTTGGTCCAAGTTCTAATTCCGCGAAATATATAGCCAATCAATATAGCTGTTCCACAAAAGCTGCAAGTTGATTGGCTACGCATTTCTCAAAACTAGAACTTGGACCAAGTACTAGCATCATGGACACAGGCCTTAATTCGCCTGAATAGGTACAGAGTTTCTAAATTTCTAAACTATGTTCTAAACGAGTTCAAGGTATTAATACACCTAGACACCGAAAACTACGGAGCGCACTGTCTGGGCGTCGTCATCGGCGACCTGGGATACGTGGACATCGAGTTCAAGGTATTAATACACCTAGACACC
>NW_011966856.1:34802-40548 GCF_000949405.1 Vollenhovia emeryi | reverse complement strand
CTGTCTTCACGCATACATTTTTCCATCTACATTTGGTAGAGGGGAGTGACTTATATGTAGGTGGAAAAATGTATGCGTGGAGACAGTATGTTCCGCCCCCCCTTCGGGGGGGGGGCTTCATCTCGTTAAAAATAACCCTACCCACCCTATGTCAGAGGTGTGGAGTGGATCTCGCTTCACGTGGAAAGTTGCAAACCCATGTGGAACAGTACAACGGCGGAAGTACATGCGTGGAGACAGTATGTTCCGCCCCCCCTGCGGGGGGGCTTTGTTAAGATATAACCTAACCCAAACTACTTCCGAGGTGTGGAGTGGATCTCGCCTCACGTGAAAAGTCGCAAATCCATATGGAATCGTATATGTACTACAAAGCACATGCTTAGATGAGAGGACAGATATAAGATTTAGAGTCCATCATTTTTCTCGAAAACTATCACTCGTAGAGTAAAAATGAATAGGACATAAAATATATATTTCAAAGAGATCTACAACTTTTGTTTAAAACATTTTTCAAAATTTTAATATTTGTGTCTGAAAATTACATATATTTGGTCGACATTGTTTTTTTAATAACTTTTTAACAAACAACGAGCGACGGCTAAAACCTTCTGAGCGTTACTCAGGAGGGTAACCTTGACAACATATGTCAAGATCAAGGTCATCGGAGCTGACTCCCCTATAGTGAACATTTACCGAAGTCTCTTCTCTCTGCGTTATGCCTATTGTGTTTCGATCTGTGGTAACGTGAACTATAGTCTCGCTGCGTGGCTTGAGTAGTATGCGTTTGTACGGGTAGAGTTTGAATGACGTTTTACCGATGTGTAGTTGTTTCGTGTTATAGTCGCATACGGCTCCGTTTTTCCGAATGAAATTTACTCCTAGGATTCCATCGTAGTCTATCGGTACATCATCTTCCACCACGTATGCGGGGAGTTTCGTGTCTCTGTCAGACAACTGGATTCTCAAGTATGTCTTCCCGATAGTAGTAATCGAGTGTCCGGTTATGCCGAGTAGTTTCGTTCGTTCCTCGTAAATCTCGGCGTCATGCTTTAGTACCTTTAATTTTACTAAGGAGACGGTTGCGCCTGTGTCGAGTAGGAACACTATTTTTCCCTTCTGAGCTTCTCGTGTGGGTAGTGCAATTAGATCTAGTCCAGCGTCTGCCTTTCGGTGAGGTTCGGGGTGAGCGATCTTATAAGTGGCGGCCTTTCGCTTGGATTTCGTCGTCTCTTCTTCTTCTTCGTCGCTACTGTGCGACTCTGTATTCTTTATCGCTTTCGTGCTTGTGTGTATTCTTTTCTCTGGGCCCGGTTCGCGTACGTGTTTATTTCCTTTATCGCTATCGCGCCGGGTCGGGTTTCTTTTCTCGGGCCGTCCGTGCAGCGACCAGCACTCGCTGCGGGCATGCCCTGCCTTTTTGCAGTAGTTGCAGTATTTTTCTACGCTATTGATCTTTGGTCGTCCCTCCGGTTCCGGTAAGGCGAATCGGTTGGCGTATCGGCTGCTACGACAGTCACGCCCGTAGTGTCCTCTTTTTCCGCATTTTTGGCATATGATTCCAGGATCGGCGGGGTATTTTGCGGTACTAGTCTCGCTAGGACGTCGGTACGAGTTCTGCCGGGCGTTCGGGCCTTTAACCTTTTCCTCGGCGCTAGCGCCGGCAATCGCTTCTTGCAATGTGCTGTAATGCTGTGATCGTATTAACACTCTTATCTCTTCGGGCAACCCTATTTGGAAATTACAGAGTGCTTGTTCTTTTATGCTCTCTAAAATGGCTCGCTGTTGATCTACCGTATGGACCTTTCCGTCTTCCATGGCTTCATATAATTCCATGGCTAGGACTTCTACGCGTCTACCGAATGCTTGCACGTTTTCTGAATGTTTTAGCCGGAGTGAGTTAAACTCCAATTGTAAATGAGCCGTACTACGTTTACATAAATATTCGCGTTCTAATTCGCGTTTCAACTGTTCGTAATTTTCTATTGTTCTTGTGTGAAAGTCTATCATTGCCTTTCCCTTAAACTTGGTGCATAATATGGCCTCTAGTAATGTGTGTTCGTCGGCCGAGTGTATGTTTTTCATCGCGTACGAGCTCGCGTTTAAGAATTCTCGAACGCGGTTTGCCGAATTACCGTCGATCTCAGGTATCATGCCTCGCGCTTCCTTTAACGACAGGAAACTGACTGTCGATTCGCGTTGATTTCAGATATCACTCGTTGATCTACCGTATGTCAAATCTAGCGCGTGTTCGTGGAAACTTTGTGAGTCTCTTCGTTGCTCTCCCGACCGCGGGGGCTCTTCCCGTTCTAGTCCGTTCACTTTAATGCGTAGTTCGCGTATTTCTTGTAATAATTCGTGTAACATGGCCCGTTCCCTAGGGGACTCGTTGAAGGTGACCCTTCTGCTATTGAGCGGGCTCGCGTGTGCGTTTTCTAGCGATTGATGCAGGCGTTGAATTTCGGCGTCGATATCGGTGTTAGGCGGATCCGCCACGATAGCGCTGGACGTACTGGCGATTGGTTGCGTCATGGCGTTTGGCAAGGTATCTCTGGATGTACCGGCGATTGGGTGTGCCATGGCGTTCGACAAGGTGCGTCGGACGTGATTAAAATCAAGTCGGTGTCTTGACGTCGGGGTGTCGAAAATCGTGTTCGTACGTCGAGGGTGTCGGGGTCTATTAGTACCTACGCTATTCGCGGGGTCGGAAGTATTATGCGCGAGTAAACTGAAGTCGCTGGGGTCGAACGGAAATTCTCGGTCGATTATAACGTTGGCTGGAGAGCTTGCCTCGCTATCGCTACTCGATCGGGTAAAGTTAAGCACGCGGCGCGAAATATCACGTATGTGTCTTAAGGCGTCCGCGGCGTATTGAATCGCGGAAGTCTCTTCGGCGTTCGGTGTTCGTGTATTTAACGGCAACGGCGAGTTACCGGGGGTCAACGTTACGCGAGGTTGTCCGTCCTGGGACATTCGCGGCTAATGTGCTATTTGTTACGCAATTGGTGACATGACTCGCAGGTCATGTTCGCGCTTAGGCATAAATGAGTGCGGACTCACGCTACGATGAAACGCTGCATGTTGTCGTCCGCTGTCCTGACTGCTTGGCTGCTCGTCGTGCGGTAGGTCAGTGCCGTTTCGGGTTGAGCTGATCTCCGCGCGGTGAGTCGGTGCCGTCTCCGGTTGCGCTGCTAGCGTCTGCGTGCGGGGCTGATCGGGCTGTCGTCGTGAAGAGCGTTGGTGCCGTTTCGGGTCCTCCGCAGCTACCGGGTGTTCTTGACGTATCGTCGAGGGTTGGCTTACGCCGGTTACTGATAGCGTCTGCTTACGGGGAGTGTTGAACAGGGCGCCGTGCTATGCGTTGGTGCCGTCTGAATTCCTCCGTAGCTACCGGGTGTTCTCGACTTGTCGTCGGAGTTTCGCTTACGGGGTTTCCGTTGGTCTTGTAGACTCTGTATTACGGTTTCCCTCTTTTCGAAATTTCCAGTTGCTGGTCGTCTCGGAGTCGAGGTGGATGGGAGGCAGATCCCACCGCTGCCACCAGATTGTTGTGCCTCTCGACGCAGTCAGGGCACGGGATGTGATTCGGGATCGTTTGCCGGGTTCACACAACGACTCTAGGTCGACGATTCAACAACCGTTTAAATAGAAAAGGCTTCTTTATTCAGAACTAGTATAATTCTTGCACTCGCGTTAACAGCAGTTAACCGTATCGTTACTTAGTTTAGATTGACTCGCCTTCCTTCCTTTCCATTCCATTTTATATCAATCGCGCTTGGCCCTGTTGTTAGGCCGCTTATTGTTTAGTAAGCAGTTCTTCCGTTAGCAACTGTATGCGCGGCTTCGATGGTTTCGTACTTTGTTCCGGATACTCTTTTTCGTCGCATGCGGCAGGAGTTATCTGATACCTTGCCGCGTGCGAGGTCGTCGTCTGATGTGCGGTACATCGCACTCATGACACAGTACCTAGGTACAAGTACGTAGGTACCTAGGTACTGCACAACACTGACCAGGAACATATGTTTGACCGAAAATGGTTTATAAACCTGGGTTAGGTTCTAGTTACAATATTTTGCTTCCTCATAGAGGAAGCTTTGTTTTCGTGAAAAAAATTTTTTTCCAGTTTTCTTTGGGAATATGTTTAAAATGTTTTAAAACATCTAAAAATATTATTTTTACAAAATGTCTGTATCTGTGTGTGTGTGTGTGTGTGTGTGTGTGTGTGTGTGTGTGTGTGTGTGTGTGTGTGTGTGTGTGTGTGTGTGTGTGTGTGTGTGTGTGTGTGTGTGTGTGTGTGTGTGTGTGTGTGTGTGTATGTACGCATTCGAATGTCTGTGGTTGCTGTAACTTCCGTAAATTTTGAGATATCGGGCTAATTTTTTTTTAAAACGTATAGAAACACTAAAGGAAGGTTCGTATTGATTTTTGCGATGATCGGTAAACGGGTTTGTTTTTGAAAAAATTTTGAATTTTTTGAGAAATGTCTGAGGTTGCTATAATTTTCCTAAATTTTGAGATATCGGGCTAATTTTTTCTTAAACTTCGAGAATCACTAAAGGAAGGTTGATATTGTTTTTTGCGATGATCGGTAAATGGGTTTCTTTTTGAAAAAATTTTGAATTTTTTGATAAATATCTGTGGTTGCTATAACTTTTGCAAATTTTGAAATATCCGGCTATTTCTAATTCTATTATTCTTTCCAGTCTTTTCTATCCCTATTTCATATAATTGATTAATATTCGGTTGATTAGTTCTTGAGTTATAGATGTTTGAAATTTCGCGGAATCTGTACATGAACACTTTTTCATTATACTGGTTGTTTCAAAAGTGATGCTACAAAATGTAATGGTGAAATGTATACATTAGTATAAGCAAAAAGTCCTAATAAACATAGGTAGAGGTCCCTCTTTTTCATTATACAGGGTGTTTCAGAAGTGATGGTACATAATGTAATAAAGAAATGTACACACTTGTAGAAGCAAAAAGTTTCAATACACATAGGTAGAGGCATACCTCTTGAATATGGCGATGACCGGTAAAAGGTTTTCTAATTTTTAATTTTTTTTTTAGAAATGTCTGTGGTTGGTGTAACTATCGCAAATTTTCTTTAATAATGATTTCCAAAATTTTCAAATGTCTATAATTCAAGAACTGTATGTCAAGAACTAATTAATCATATTTTAATGAATTATATATGAAATTTGGATTGAAAAAACTGAAGAACAATATAATATATAATTAGAAAAAAAATAAAATAAAGTAAAGTGTGCAAATTAGAAATTTGCACATGGCTTCCTCATAGAGGAAGGTTTAGGAGCGAAATCTAATTTTTTTCGATGTTTCTTGAAAGTGTGCAAATTAGAAATTTGCATATTGCTTCCTCATCATTGAAGCGTGCAAATTGGAAATTTGCACATTTCTTCCTCACCATTAAAGTAGGCAAATTAAAAATTTGCACATTGCTTCGATTGTTATGGCTTCCTCATAGAGGAAGCTTTAAGAGAGAAATCTAACTTTACTACGATGTTTCTTGAAAGTAATCAAATTATTCTTATTTCGCTCTTAAAGCTTCCTCTATGAGGAAGCCATAACAATGGAAGCAATGTGCAAATTTCTAATTAGAAAAAAAGTAAAGTAAAGTGTGCAAATTAGAAATTTGCACATGGCTTCCTCATAGAGGAAGCTTTAAGAGCGAAATAAGAATAATTTGAATACTTTCAAGGAACATCGTAGTAAAGTTAGATTTCTC
>NW_011966856.1:29856-34378 GCF_000949405.1 Vollenhovia emeryi | reverse complement strand
AATTTTTTTTAATTTTATGATAAAATCGAAATGTTTATTGGTAAACTTACGCGTTATTATCGGCAAAGAATGCTTTGTTCCACAATAAACACGCACGTATAACCTGATTGTAACCTAACGTAGCTTCTTAGCACTGATGGATCAATTCGCAATGGTATGGGTTGCATTTGGGTTATTTATCTAGTAACCTAAAACAAAACTCGTGACGTCATTAATCGCTCCCGGAGCGATTAATCCTGGTCCAGTCGAAAACGCTATTAATATTAACAAATTCCATCTTGCCTTAGTTGGCTGGATCATGCCTTATCTCGACATCCTACCTGCTATATTGAATTCGCCACTTTGAATTTTCGAATTTTGAGTTCAAAGTCATAATCAGTGACCCGAGAAAACCCCTAATAATGATCTTAATAGAATTATAACGATTATTTTATTTTTAGGCCGCTATATTTGACCAGCCATGATGAAAATACAAATTCTGACTTTAAAATCGTAACCAGTGACCCGAAAAACCCTTTGATACAAAGTTCTGAAGAAAGCGGTCTGAGAAATATTCGGTGCTTAGGTAGGGGAAAGTGGGGTAAAGTGGGTATAGTTTTTACTGTGAAGCAATAGAGCCATAGAAATAAATTTTTATGCAACAGTGAGTGTGCCATCGCCAAAAAGTGGACATTAGATGAGTTTCGCCCATCTGTAATAGATAAAGATATTTTTCTGTCATAAAGGGTGTTTCAATAAGAAGGAATGATGTTAAACGTGAATTAAAAATCGGTGGTGTACAAAAATGAAAATTTCTTTAATAGAACATGTTTGGTAGGCCATTACAATTAAGTAAGGAAGATAATGTCCGCCAAATGTTTGCCACGGCTCCGGCGGCACACGTCAATCCGCTTATCGAAATTTGCTATCACATCTCGACACAACTGCTCCTGAATCTCTTCAATGTGGCGTGAAATTTCGTCTTTGAGTTGCTGGATGGTGGTAGGCTTGTTGGCATAGACTTTACTCTTCAATTTGGGGCCATTTGAGTCTAAGGGAGAGTCCTCCGGCCTACCCTCCTTTCGGAGCAGGACGAGCCTCCTAGAACCTTTTTTTGTTCACCCTCATGGGTCCTCCTCATACGAAGGTTGGTGATGCCCAGCGCGGCCAAAGGAATCTTGGCCTTACAAGAGGCCAAAACTTCGGCCAAGCTGGGCCCACTTTCACTAACCGAGAGGGTCACCGCCGCAGCCGACGGGACCCTAACCCTCGCCCTTTTGGTGGGCTTCCTCTTACCACCCTTCTGGGCAGCCCCCGCCTGGGCGTTCTGACCCGCACGTGTCAGGCCCTCCTTGACGCTCGCGGTCGTCCCGACCGCGGACGCGCGCCGACTCTTCCACAAACCTGTTCCACGGCTCCGCGCTATAAGCAGTAGAGGGAGCAGGGGTGGGGCGCGAACGGGGGATGTCGGAGGGATCAGGGGCAACGACGCAACCGATCCCCCATCCCCCTTTCGCCCCTTCTTCTTTTTCCTCTCGGCCTGAGACTGCATCCCAGCGTCCACCGCTGTTAACCGGGCTTCGGAGCGGGAGGGTACTGCAAGCAGTATCTCCCGCTTGATGGCCCACGAGAGAGCCGAACTTTCCCGTCACCCGGTAAACCGCTTCGGCGGCGAATGGTCGCCTCCAAAGCGTTGGACGAACGCTGGGGGTCAGTCCCAGGCTCCTTTCAAACAACAGGGGTGTCCCCCGATTGGGACCCCCTCTAACGCCCACAACTCGGGGTCCACTGGAGCGTCCGAGAGGACCCCAAGCTCCTCCAGGACGGACCGAGGATCCGAGGGAGGGGGAATATCGAGGTGGGAAGTTTTCCTTTTCTATTCTTGATAGGCTTTCGACAGCTCTCGGCCTTGAGCCATCGGGCCCCATCAACTAATTTGGCCCTCTCGGCGTCGAGCCTATCAAGGTCGGCATCGAGAAGGGCCACTCGTCCCTCGG
This sequence comes from Vollenhovia emeryi, assembly GCF_000949405.1. Taxonomy (NCBI): domain Eukaryota; kingdom Metazoa; phylum Arthropoda; class Insecta; order Hymenoptera; family Formicidae; genus Vollenhovia; species Vollenhovia emeryi. The sequence continues at coordinate 32,402 of NW_011966856.1, read as the reverse complement.
ATCCTCCGTCCGGCGCGGCCGGAGAAGGCATGGCAGAGGAGTCATCCAACTCCTTGATTCTTTTCTTCAGGGAGGCGACTTTATCCTCAAGTTGGAATCTTATTTTCTGTGCCTCTATATAACTTTTCGCCGCTTTGGCCCTCTGCTCGGGGGACGACGACTGAGACAAACGCTCAATCAAGATCCCCCCCCCCCGCCGCAGAGACCATCATGGCCGAGTTCCTGAGGGTTTTAACAAAGCCCTCCTTTAGATTGGAGGACTTCTCCGCCACTTTCAGCACCGTGCCAACAGCCTCCACGAGGAGGCCATGAGCTCACCGCTGGAACGCACGCGAATATTGTCGGTGAGTGACTCCACCAAGGCCTTAAAGGTCTTCATCGCGCGCACATTGCCCGGTTTGACCGATGGATCTAAAGCACCCTTCTCCGCGAGAAGGTTGAGCTCCTCTCGAAGTTGGCGATTAGTAATGGTTTGCGCCTTTGCTAAACCAACATAGTCGCCCGTGGTGGACTTCTTTCTCCGCGGATCGAGACTTCGCAAAGCGCGAAAATGATCTTTCGCACTCACCTTGCGTTCAATCCGGCGCTTTTTCCCCGATTCGGCGGAAACAGAGGACGACGCCATTGACGAGTCACTCTAGTCGTCGCAGTCGTCGCCTCCCGTCAGATCCACCGACTCCTCCTCGGCAGATGGGCTGAGCCGGTCGGTGTTTGCCAGCCTCTTCTCCCTCAGCATTATTCCAGAGGAACCCATAGACATAGAGGCTAGACCTAGCATGCCCATTCATTTCCTTAAGAAAAGTTGTCACGAACATAACAGACAGAGATGCAAAATAGAGTGGCCGCAGGGGGCATGAGAGGGAGCGAGAGACAAAACATTGTCTACGCAAGACAATATTTTGTCTCTCGCTCCCTCTCATGCCTCCTGCGGCCACTCTATTTTGCCTCTTTGTCTGTTATGTTCGTGACACGTTGGGAACATGTATACTGGGTCTATCTTCTATGTCTATGGACGAACCGGCGGCTGGATCCTCCATACCTGTAAGTGAAGGAACATCCACCTTTGGCCCACCACCTTCCGCAAAGGTTTTACCCCCTGTAGAGGTGGAGGCCTCCGGCGAGATGCCCTTAAGGGCCCGTGCGAAAAAGAAACCTCCCGACGCCTTCGAAGAAGGCACAAAGGACTCCCCCTTCCGGGCTTTATCCCCCCCCCCCATTTTCCCCGTGTAAGGGCATTTTAATTTATCCCACTACCTGCAGCGGCTCGTCGGTTAGGGCGTGCCCTCTCCGCCCGAAGGGCGGAGAATCGAGTTCCCCCGAGGAACCGACATATGGCATGGGCCGAGGATAGGCATCCCGACACTGGCCTCTAGCCCCTTACTAGCCCATGAGGAGGACGAATGCCGACCCATGGGTCTTCAGGGGTCCTGATCCACGGGCACCGCTGCGGGCGCCGCCACGCGGGCGGCCCATGGACACTTTGGGAGAAGGGTGCGGCCACCCACCCTATCCCTCCGCGCCATGGCAACCGGCACATACACAAACATATACCAATCCTTCGGCTTAATTGGGAGGCCGTCACCTTCGGATTGGAGGAAGGAGCTCAAAGCTAAGACTCCATAGATGCGTTGAGCTGCGGCAACGCCGTGCGGCAGATATATGGACCAATCAGAAAACTGCCGCAAGTCGCCTGCGTCAATCTTGCGTTAAAATCAAATTTTGTTGATTTTGCCGCAGCGGCAAGACGGTAACCGCCAAACATAACCCTCATAATCGCTCGTGGATTATATGTGGATACGGATCTCTTTAATATGGATTCGGATTCTAATCAATCTTCTAGTGAGAGTCTGAATGAATTAATCATTCATCATGTAAGATCCTGTCCTGTACTATGTTTGAGGTTAGTGTTCATTCCGTCAATGCGGTGTCACGATTGCTTAACGCACCAATAGAGTCGAACGCATTGCGTTGCCGCACGCGTTGCCGCAGCTCAACGCATCTATGGAGTCTTAGCTTAATGCGGCTCCAGTTCGCATCGACACACATGCATCCTCAAGTTAATAAGCCTTTTGTGGGCCCCCTTTCCCAAGGGGAGTCCGACTCCTCTCCGCATGTGCCGCTCATTGTCCGCGTTCGCTTATTCGCCAGAACATTCAGCCAAAGTGACAAAGTCTTGATGACCAAATGAAGCAGCTGGGAGCGTCCCGTTTAGCCACGTTAATATTAACCACAGTCCCGATTGACCACGTTAATATCGACCACGTTGTGTGTGACCACGTTGATATTGACCACGTTGCAATTGATCACGGTCCCGATTGACCACGTTGCAATTGCCCACGGTCTCGATTGACCACGTTGCAATTACCCACGGTCCCGATTGACCACGTTGCAATTGCCCACGGTCCCGATTGACCACGGTCCACGCTTCCTACCGGCGGGGTGGGTGTGGGCAGGGGGGCCGAAGGACCCCCTCTCACCCCCCACGCGCGCGCGCGCGCGCGTATGTGTGTGCTCGTGGTCAAACGGGACAGTGGTCAATTGCAACG
>NW_011966856.1:25517-29756 GCF_000949405.1 Vollenhovia emeryi | reverse complement strand
TTCCTACCGGCGGGGTGGGTGTGGGCAGGGGGGCCGAAGGACCCCCTCTCACCCCCCACGCGCGCGCGCGCGCGCGTATGTGTGTGCTCGTGGTCAAACGGGACAGTGGTCAATTGCAACGTGGTCAATCGGGATCGTAGTCAATCGGGACCGTGGTCAATCGGGACCGTGGTCAATCGGGACCGTGGTCAATCGGGACCGTGGTCAATCGGGACCGTGGTCAATCGGGACCGTGGTCAATCGGGACCGTGGTCAATTGCAACGTGGTCAATATCAACGTGGTCATACACAACGTGGTCGATATTAACGTGGTCAATCGGGACTGTGGTCAATATTAACGTGGCCAAACGAGGGCCACTCGAACCAGCTTATTCACGAATAACCTCAACGAGAGGTTATGCCCCTATCCGCAACCTGGGGACGCGTTCGGGCCCCCTGAGCTGGGGTTCTCCAATTCCGGCCAAACCATGCATCCCCCGGCAAACCAGGCAACGCACGTCGCCAGAATCGAAGCCGAAAACCTAACCTAACCCACCTAACCCACCCTTTATGTAGGTGTGGGTTGAATCGTACTTTGTGTAGATATCATATCAACCAGGTTATCAAACTTATTTTTCTCCGCATATAATGATTTCGGAGCGAAACTACTGTGTATCGATCATGTCTTTCATATTTAAAATAACTGCTATATTTTCGAAACTTTTTGTTAAGAAATATTTAATAGAAATCGAACGCCGGCTAAAACTTTCTCAAGGTCGCTCAGGAGGGTGACCTTGAGAAAGTTTTAGCCGGCGTTCGTTTTCTATTAAATATTTCTTAACAAAAAGTTTCGAAAATATAGCAGTTATTTTAAATATGAAAGACATGATCGATACACAGTACACTTAACAACATATGTCAAGGTCAAGGTCATCGGAGCTGACTCCCTTAGTACAAAATTATCTTAAGATTTAATTAGTAATATAAAAGTTATTTAAGAATATTGATTCAGAAACTTAAACCTAAAGGACAAATATCTTGATAAAAAATTATAGGGACTTGAGGAGTTATTTTTCCCTACTCTACAAGTCAACTAGAGATTGCTCTCCTTTACTGTAACATTCTTTATACATACATATAAATTATTGGATGGATACACTATTTAAGTAATAGTTTATATTTTACTCTCTGGAGTATCTATTTATTAATCTTATCAGTGATTTATTCTTTTATTCAGTAGAACAATACAGATTCTAAACTTGTTTCAAGGTCATAACATGTCTGGAGTGGATGGTAACAGTACGGAGGGGGAATCGGCATGTGGCCGCGGACCTGCTCAGACTGGCCCTGGCTGTTACCGCAATTACGAACATTATAGTCTATTGCGACAGCGGCGTAATGCGTCCAATGCTTGTTTCCCGAATTTACCCAATGACCTGCCTACTACACCTGACAGCCCAAATCGTCGGCTTCTCGATTTTGTCCAGAATGTACCGGGTGTTCAGAATGATGATTACTATCAGGACGAAATGCCAGCACAGCATGCCAATCAAGGGAATGTGACATCTAGCGTAAGTTTAGACACCAAATATATATATTACATATATCATACATATTTTTGCATGTACAGATATGTGTACATACAGGATGTTACTGATAAGGTGTTCATCCGCTCGTATACAGGTAGAGCGGGTTAAACTGGAAAGGAAAGTTATGTACCCTTTTATAAAATTTGCAATAGTTTATGAGTGATAAATAAAAACATCTGGGCGAATGAACGCACGAGAAACTGTAGGTCAAACTCGCCAAGCACGTTAAATGCCTTATTTGTTTAGTCTCATAGTAACGGTGGACGTCTGATAGTGAGAGGTGGAGAAACGCACTGAAAAAGTTGTCATACAGCGAGTGGTAAGCTTCAGATGATGCTCACTTCTGATCCCTCACTGCTACAAGACTAAACAAGTAAGCCATTTATTATCTGTCGAGTCCGGCATACCGCTTTTCTCGCGCTTATTCGCTCAAATGTTTTAACTAATTACTTGATAATTTGATAATTGAGAATTTTATAATACAAAATAGTACATAATTAGATTAACCTATTAATCTTTCATCAAAGAAAATCCGCTCAGATACATTTTCGTTATTCCTATTCCTATTCATACCTTTACACTGAATTTACATACATATGGCTTGATTGTATCATACATAAGTAGGATCTGTACTTTCTTTAGCCTAATGATAAGTATGTGGATATTGAGTATTCTATCTTTGGAAAATACAGTTTTGTTTGGTAAATAAAACAGCAGATAATGGTAATCAGTAATAGATATGTGGGAACCCAATGCAATTCCTCACAAAAAATCATATTTATTAAGAACCTTGTTAAATATGATACAGATGAAGTTCTTGTTCTCGCCAAATTGTCCATCACGTATGTGATACGCATATATTTTGTTGCTCTATCTTTTTCGCAAAATCACTTAAATAAACATAAACTACGTAGACACAACAGTCAAATCAAGAGACGACTAATAAACAAATTCAATTTAATCTTATGCAGACAACGCATTTCGCTAGACGCATTTAACAATATCGACAGATCTAGATGGCTCGTTAATTTAAGCAAACGTCAAATTCCGGATTCGGTTTTGAGCTTTCTCAGCCTTGGTGAAAATTTTGGTATCCCCGTATGTCCATCCAATAAAAAAGATAGATTCTGTTCAGTTTTGGAAACCATCAAAAGTTTCGAGAACAATATTTACAAGATTCCAACTGACGCAGTAAATACCATTAGAAACTCTGTGACTACATCTCTTCACAAATTCATTTCGAATAAACCACACCACAATTCTATTGACAGACACATTTTAATTGAACACAAGAAATGCAAAAAATTTTTACACGACAATAAAGATTTATTCGTCACGAAGGCTGATAAAGGTCAAGTCACTGTAGTCATGGACAGACTTGATTACACCAACAAGATGAACACACTACTCAGTGATCAATCCACGTACAAATGTTTAAAAAAAGATCCGATTAAACAACTGAGTACAAAGATCAACACACTGGTGAAATCATGGCTGGACAATGGCATTATAGACGACCGCACTTATCAAAACTTAAGATCTACGAATGGTAATCTCCCCCGATGTTATGGCTTGCCAAAAATCCATAAAACTGGTCATCCATTGCGCATTATAGTTTCTGCACTAGGCAGCCCTATCTACAATGTCGCAAGTTTCCTTCATGAGATTTTACAAAAATCTATCCAGAAACCAGCTTCTCATATTAAAGATAGCTGGGCCTTGGTTGAAGCCATAAAAAACAAACCAATTTCGGACAATGAACTATTAATTTCATTGGACGTCAATGCCTTATTCACCAACATCCCCAAAGATTTAGTGTTCAAGGCTATTGAGAAACGATGGCAGAAAATCTCTGAAGTGACATTTTTCACCCTACCACAATTTTTACACGCAATAGAGACAGTTCTAGACTCCACCAGTTTCAGTTTCAATGGAGTTATTTATGAACAGATTTTTGGCAGTCCAATGGGATCCCCCTTGTCACCAATTCTAGCGGACATTGTGCTTGACGATTTGGAATCACAATGTTTGCTATCGTTAGGCTTCGATCTACCTACATATTACAGATATGTGGACGATGTTCTCACTATCATACCTGATGACAAGATCGACTTGGTTCTCACTATATTTAACTCTTATCACCCTCGACTCAAATTTACATATGAAATAGAAAATGACAAATCCATCAACTTTTTAGACACTTCAATTATTAGACATAACGGTAAATTATTGACTAATTGGTACAGAAAACCAACTTTCTCCGGCCGGTATATTAACTTTTTCTCGAGCCATCCTTTAAATTACAAGATTAATACTACACTCAACAGCAAAATTAAAGGATCACTAAAATATTGCCGAAAAATTGTCGATTTTTAAAGTGCTATAACTTCGTGAAACAAAATCGTACGACAATGTTTCTGGGCTCATTGTAAAGGGCGAAGCCTCTACTTTCGCTTCCCTAAGATGATTTTCCTCGAAGATGCTTTTACACTAGGAAGCGAGGTGGAAATATAATAAAGGATTTAAACTTCGAAAAATTCGCGAACTCAAACGACTCTACGGAGTTGCAAAAATTTATTTCGCGGCTCAAATTAGCACGAGTTTGAAGATTGAAGCCTACTCTTTAAAATGAGATGTCGAACATTGACCTACGATTTTTTTTCGCCGTTTT
>NW_011966856.1:17250-24309 GCF_000949405.1 Vollenhovia emeryi | reverse complement strand
ATTATCAACTTAGTGGACCACGCAATTTTGCTATCGGATGAACAGTTTCACAACTCCAACATGTCACTTGTTAAGGAGATCCTCACTAACAATGGCTTTCCAACACAGTTAATAGACAACCAGGTAAAAAAACGGCTCAACCAAATAAGACACGGAATCAAGCTACCGAAAGACAAAGAAATTAAGAAAGACGCAAAATTATATATGACACTACCATACATTAAAGGTTCAAGTGAGAACATCGCCCACAAACTAAAAAAGTGTGGCCTCAATACTGTCTATACAATCCCTAAGAAACTTAACACTACCATAACGAAGGGAAAAGACAGATTAGCCGACGAAAAAAGAACTGATATAGTTTATAGGATCCTTTGTGAGAACTGTAACGCGAGCTACATAGGACAAACCAAACGACATTTGGCAACTCGTATAAAAGAACATTTCAATGACATAAAAAAAGACGTAGATAATCACTCTGTGGTAACTAAACATCGCACGAATCATGGCCATGATTTTCATTGGCAATCTCCTAAAATCTTACACAGTGAGAAACATGGGAGAAAAAGAGAGATCGCTGAAATGTTCTATATTAAAAAATTCGACGATACGATTAATTTACAGAAAGACACCGATAACCTTAACCCGATTTACGACAAGAAAATCAACGCTGTTTAGCCTCTGTATTTTATTTTCATGACTCTTAATGTATTTATGAACCTGTACGCAAGTCACTCCACGGTCAGTCGTTGTTTAGCTTCCACAACGAGAAGACATGCGATCCTAGTCTTGTCAAACGCTTACCATTACACTACGAGATTAACTGTAAGTTTAAAACAATTTTCAAACTCCGCAAATACTAATTTAAGCAATTATGATTAGAGATCTGATGGCGTTCCAAACAAAATATTCTGCTTGAAAAGGGCCAAAACCCATGGCCGAAACGTTGTACGTTTAATCAATAAATTTGCCGGATTGGTCGACGTCAGCATTATTTCCTTTAATTACCACTGGCGACTTATCATAATATCAATACATTTTTTGCAAAAGTATATATTCTCTACAAAAATATCTTCTCTACAAAACTATCTTCTTTACAAAAGTAATGATATCAACAAATTGCGCCGAATATAACAACGGATATTTATACAAACTAGTTGCTTTAGTATTAGTTTTTGATTAAAAAATGTGTTTTGTTACTAAATTATATTTTTCTGGTTCTTATTACATAAAAATAACAGGACTGTATGAAGATAGTATTCAGAATTACTCTTGAATTTAAGCGTCAGAATCTGGTTCTCTCAGCAAATCTCGTAGATAACTTTTGGCTTTTTTAAACGTAGATTAACTGCATGAAAAATATCAATACGCTGAAAAGAACGAATGAGCAGAATGCTCCAAAATATTCAGGAATTGCGAAATAAAGGAATAACAAATTCGGCTGTTCCGCGTGCTAGAAGCACCCTCGAAGATTCATAAAATGAATTGGCGTGGATGTGCTAATAGCACCACTTATTAATCTGTATTAATGTGCTGAAAGCACCTTACGAAAGCAGAATATAAAGAACGAGGTTTGCTGATAGCAACAAATATGCAACTTAATGCATTAAGCAACTGAATGCTGATTAAAGAACTTAGCTCGTAGCTGCGAGAGAAGCCTCTTTCCTCCCTTTCACACCCGCTCGCTGGTCCCGTCTTTACAAGGCACTTTGTTTCTTTGCTTGCCACATACGTTCTACGTAATTCGATGATTGTACTTCAGATATAATCAGTAATTCAAAGTTCCAACTTCAATATCCATAACCAGAATCAGTCAAACTCAAATTCTATGCAGAAAAGCCACTCACGAAGTTAATAACATCTGTGAATAACTCAAGAAGGAAAGCAGGACAGTTAAATCAATAAAAAACAGTCGAGCTTCGCTCCATCACCAAGACGAGAAAACGACAGCGTCACAACATTCTCTCTCTTTCTCTCTCTCCTTCTCTCTCTTCTAACAAAATGTTATATTTCTTAAAAAATTAAACTAAAGATTTTATTGGAAAAAATAATGGAGTTAATAATAAAACACCGATGAAAAGAATAGCAACTATTTAGAAATTTAGAAACTCTGTATCTATTCAGGCGAATTAAGGCCTGTGTCCATGACGCTAGTACTTGGTCCAAGTTCTAATTCCGCGAAATATGTAGCAAATCAATATAGCTGTTCCACAAAAGCTGCAAGTTGATTGGCTACGCATTTCTCAAAACTAGAACTTGGACCAAGTACTAACGTCATGGACACAGGCCTTAATTCGCCTGAATAGATACAGAGTTTCTAAATAGTTGCTATTCTTTTCATCGGTGTTTTATTATTAACTCCATTATTTTTTCCAATAAAATCTTTAGTTTGATTTTTTAAGAAATATAACATTTTTTAATCAAAAACTAATACTAAAGTAACTAGTTTGTATAAATATCCGTTGTTATATTTGGCGCAATTTGTTGATATCATTACTTTTGTAGAGAAGATAGTTTTGTAGAGAAGATATTTTTGTAGAGAATATACTTTTGCAAAAAAGATAGAGCAACAAAATATATGTGGTTGAATTGGAGCTTATACTTGGTGCTTTTTTTATCTTTTTTTTAAAAAGGTAAGTTTTTTACGTGATATCACACCTTTTGTAGTGTGTAATATCTCATAATGTACTCTTTACTTGGCACAAAACTCGACATATTTAGAATAATATTATCACAACCCCGGTGGTCGAGCTGGCTAAGACGCCCGTCACGGATTGAGAGGTCCCAGGTTCGAATCCTGGCTGGGATAATATATTTCGCAATAAGAATTTTAATTCAATAGGGGAAAGGGTAAATTTATAATGCTAAGTATAGCATTAAAATTAAATTAAATAAATTTGAATAAATCGCTCTGCGATTTTTAGAACACGTGAATTCGCTGACGATAATGATACCACCTAGGCGAAATCTGTGTTATATGTTCGATAGTAACGGCGCGCAGTACAGGGTGAGATAATACGGTATACGAATCACATAGCAATATAATGGCCACCACCTTGCCAGGTCCTAAAAATATGGCGTTTAAGTTTCAATTTGATTTATATATCAGAAAAGGACCGAGAAAATATTAATTGTAATTTATTCAAGGTGCTAATACATGCACGTAGTCCTGGAAATACCATCTGTTAAGGCCCGTCTACATAGGACGCAATACGCAAAACGCAGGACGCAGACGCGCACGCAGGATGACGTTTCACTACACGCAACGTACACGCATTCGCAAATCAGCCATACGCGACTAGTTGAACCAACTTTATCTTTTGGTTCAACTAGTCGCGTATGGCTGATTTGCGAATGCGTGTACGTTGCGTGTAGTGAAACGTCATCCTGCGTGCGCGTCTGCGTCCTGCGTTTTGCGTATTGCGTCCTATGTAGCCTTTAGGAAACAGCGAGAACTTATTCAAGGTCCTAATACTTTGCGCGAGACGCTGCGTGAGATACGCGACAGCAGCGCCAATGCCACATTGCGGCAGAAAAGTGAAAAGGACGCTAGTCTGGTCGACAACGACGACGACCAGGACGACGACGAGGACGAGGACGACGACAAAGATGTTTCTTAATCCAAAATTTCACAAAACTGACTTTGCATTGCAATACCTCCACTCCTGGGGCACGTAGGAGGAAAGTAAAAACACTTTTATTATGCAAATCGTACCCAAGCTATCGATTAAGCGCAGTCTCAAGTTCGTCGGATCAGCCGTTGTTGAGATCCGTAAATCTGAGGGCCCGTCAACTCGTGTACTCGCGTAAACTTACACGGTCGGCGTCTGTCTCGCACACGTGTACTAGCTACGCTTACACTTGGCGCGAGACACTACCGTGTCTCGTGATAGTCTATTGCTCTATTATTCTTTAGGTGCCGATACTATCATTTTCTTCAACATAATGTAGGGTTTGTTTTTCAAGATAAACTGCTTTTGTAATTCAAGTCTATTGCCATAATGACACTTGTTTGTTAAATGAGCCTGTATCTCGTAAGTATGTGTATAATCTTTGAAACGTTTTCTTATCTAGTAGATGTCTAGTATAATAGAAAAACGCTCTGCATAAACATCTTGCTGCGGTTGAATTACATTTGATGCATATAACAAGTACATATCTGTTATTTCCTGGTTTGAAAACCTTATTATATCTAATGCACAACCATAAACGTATAATATATAGATTGCGCATTTTGGCTGCAGAAGTGTACAAACTTTAGAAAGAGACCACATACTTTGAACAGTAGCCCTCTCTCTGTCTATCAATATCTGGGGGGCAAAAATTCAATATGGCTACTGTGCTTGACAGAGTGGACAGAGTTGTACTGTTAGAGGTCCACGTCCCTCGGCTGCGGTCCCGTCGTCTCTGTCCGAACATCCGTCGCTTGCTGGAGCACGCTCGCAAGACCACTAATAACCGTCGTTGTCGTCGTCGTCGCAGTAACGATTATCCTTTGTAATGCTTATCCTTTAATCTCTATTATTATCCTACTCTTCTGTTACCTCTGCTACTTCAAGATAAAGATGAAGTTACTGTTCAACGCCAACTATCTCGTTTTAAAGTTTGTACAAGTTTTCAGCTAGGAATCGCGCAGTCTATTCTTACTATGTCTAAGTGCACAACACGAAAAGAGACTACAAACTACTTATATCAAAGCAATGAATGAGAATACCTCTAGATCAAATAAAGCAATGCGTAGCGTTTTATGCCGAACTGTGCACATCCCGTTCATAAGATCACATTTAACATATCCTTAATGAACATAATTTTCCTCTAAGAGGTAACTTCTAGTTTGTTCTTGATTCCTATAGATATTTACTACCGATCACTACTTCTTACCTGTATTATTTACCGAGGAAGCTGGATTCTCCAAAGATGGAATACTTAATTTACACAACACTCATTATTGGGCTGATAAAAACCTACATGCTATTGTACAATTAAGACACCGACTCAAATTTAGTATAACATTTGAATGGATCTGTTTTCCTTAAGGAGAAATTAACAAGTCAATCTTATATATCTTTTTTTAGTAATCAACTGAATGAACTATTGGAGGAAATCCAACTTGACATCATACGTCGCACATGGTTTATGCATAACGGTACACTACCACATATTAGCTAAATAACAAGAAAATACTGGAACAAATGATTTATTAACCAAAGAATAAGATACGGTCATCCAATTACTCCAATTAGTCTACTCATTCATCCAAATATGTATAAATACGTTAGATTTTTACCTCTGGGGACGTTTAAACTCAATTGTTTACTCAACCCCCCTTTTACCAATGTTTAACTTTTTGTCAACATATTAAAAAATTCCGTCAACGAATCATGCAACTACCTGTAATTTTTGAAAAAGTAAGGAATTCTGTGATACAACAACTATATGCTTGCATTTAAGTCGGAGGTGGCTATTCTAAGCATTTTCTCTAAAAGTAGGCAACTGAATCACAAACATGGCTGTAACTTTGAAACGGTATAAAATACATATGATATACGTTTATATGAATTTTATAAGTTGTCTTATATTCCTTATACGTCCTTCAAGTGTGTTCGACGCATTTTATTTTTGATACTTTTTGTGAAAAAGGTACTTTTCTACAATAGATATTTGCAAAAATGCATTAAAAATCTTTAAAATAAATTTTAGAAAGTTAGAAAGATTTTAGTAAAGTTGCAGGGATTAGAAAGGGACATGATAGTGACCTTGAGTCAAGACCTGGACTAATTCCAGCCAATTAAGGCAAGACCAGGACTGTACCAGTCATATAAACTCTTACCTGCTAGAGCATTCCAAGAAATGTACTTTTATCAACAGCTGATAGTTTGAAACATTGAATCTAATTATGCATAAATAATATATAATGGACAGATATTTGAACATTTATTAAGATCATAAGCTTTTTAGGCTAAAAACTAGATTTTGACTTGGTAATTCAATCTTAATCAGCTGCATTAGTCTTGGTTTTGCCTCAATTGGTTAGATCAGTCCCAATCTTGACTCAAGGTCACTATCAGATGTCTCCCTTTAAACTCTGCAACTTTTATATTCAACAATTTTCTCTGGAGTACTTACCTAAAGAATTTTCCCGGTTGATCATTCAAAGTGGATAATCCACTGTACTGCAACTTTCAAGCTTTATAACTTGGAAAGTACTTAATAAAAATTTAGTTATAGTATTTTGGAATGTTTTCGAGATAAGCTACAAGAATATGTAAAAATAACCAACATAGTATCGGATGTCCTACGTATATGCAATTTCCTACATGACGTGAAAAAATATCTTGTATGTGAAATGTACAGGGTGTGTCCTAATTCCCGGATGTCCCGTAAATGGTAGATAGACCGGGGCAAACTGAATAGAAAAGTCCTATAACATTTTGCAAAATTCGCAATAGTTACCGAGAAATTAATTTTAATGTCTGAGCGAATGAGAGCGTAGAAGACGGCAGGCCGGACTCGCGCCGAAAAAAAGTTGTCACGCAGCGAGCGGCGAGCTTGAGTATACATACACTCACCGCTTGCCCCTCGCTGCGCGTCGTTCGTCGCTTGACGCTCGGCTCTCGCCCCTTACCCCTCACCCCTTGTCTCGACGCTCTCATTCGCTCAGACATTAAAATTAATTTCTCGATAACTATTACGAATTTTGCAAAATGTTATAGGACTTTTCTATTCAGTTTGCCCCGGTCTATCTACCATCTACGGGACATCCGGGAATTAGGACACACCCTGTATATGTACATGTATACATCTCATATACATAATTTGGACATACATTACAGTACATAATACAATATGTATAGTATATTCACGAGTAGGGTATATAGGGGGATTCTAATCCGGGAGCTCCGAGGGGGGAGCGGGGAGGGGGTACTTCGTGGCGAGGGGGGAGCGGGGAGGGGATACTCCGCGGCGAGGAGACCACGGGAGGAGGGGTGCTCGTAGCTAGAGCTACTAGATAAAGGGGAGCTGACTCGTCCGCCATCTTGGAGCCCAAACGTTTGACTTTAA
>NW_011966856.1:14881-16950 GCF_000949405.1 Vollenhovia emeryi | reverse complement strand
ATTTGTCGAAGTCAAACGTTTGGGCTCCAAGATGGCGGACGAGTCAGCTCCCCTTTATCTAGTAGCTCTACTCGTAGCCGTGACGTCACGCTAGGTGCTGACCTGTCACACCTACTGCGTGACATGTAACAGATATCGCCGGAGATGTTTCGGCAACTTTTTTATTAGCGCTGACACGACTGCTGTGCATATTATTTTCTGCGAGATGAGACAGTGGATCGAGCGCTGATACATTGTTTTTGATTAGAAGGTAAATAACTACACTTTGTTCGATACTATTAACTATTTAATGAAGCGAAGAGCGTAGAGCATCTTTCCGCGCGTCGCGGCTCTCGCAAGGCTGCCAATAGCTCACAATTTTGAACGTATAACCGTGAACATTCCGCCTCTCTTGAAAGAACCCTATCAATGACTGAATATAAAGCAATGCAAGTAGTAAGGAATAGAAATACCAAACAGTAGCGTAATAAAATTTGAACTAAGATAAAGATTATAAAACACAGATGATAACGCGAGATGAGACAGAGGATCGAGCGCTGATACACGGCTTTTGACAGAGACATTATTCGCTAGATGCTAACCTGTTACATCTACTGCGTGACATGTAACAGATATCGCCGGAGATGTTTCGATACCTTTTTTATTAGCGCTGACACCTGGATGCACGTATTAATTTCCGCGTTATGAGTCAAGGGATCGAGCGCTGATACATGGGTGCTGACAAAGATGGTGCGAGATGAGACAAGTGATACGAATGTGACATATAATTGGTCTGGAAATCTGCGATACCACAGTAGGAGATCTACCAGTCAAGCATGTCGTGGTTCATAGACTACCTGAAGTTTCCACCGATATCCAACTTGAAGATACCGTAAGTGAGGTATATAATCTGGTGAAAAAGTTTGAGAGGTTACAGTTTGAAGTCACATCAGAAGAGTGACTTGTGAATATTCAATAATGAACAATCACCCGAAATTATGGAAAATGATAATTTCGAGATGTTATTAGATGAAAGCGATGAAAAAGATCAACCATTAGCCGATAATAGTGACTACATCAGTGACTCGGAAGAAAGTAGGGTATACATATAGGGGAGTTCAAACTCAGGAGCTCTGAGGGAAGCGCGGGGCGAGAGGACTGTTGCGGGCGCGGGGATATGGGGAAGGGACGGGAGGGGATATATATATATGGGGAAGGGATAGGACTGAGCCTGACGCTGCGGCGGATTTTCTACGGAGAAAAAAATGCATGTGGCATGGTACTTTTGTAAAAGGGTTAATGGAGCAATAAATTTTTTACTGGTTGGAGAAAGTCTGTTCGAGATATATTGTAGTTTGTAAATGTAACTAACAAATATTTTAGAAAATGTATTTATAAATATCCACCGTAACGGATAATAAAAATGCGCCGAATGTAATACGCGCTAGCAATTGCTTCAACGAAAACCAACTTGTGGATTGTGAACTGCTAGCTTTAGTTTTTATAAAAAATGTAAGAAAAACATATAAATAAAACATTGTTCCAAGAATAAATTATTTTTTCGTCACATTCTTTTCCCTTATGTGCGCTAATACGATAGAAAATATAGAGAAATCATAGACATTTTCTAAAATATTCGTTAGTTACATTTACAACGCGATGGGAAAAAACAGCGATCGCGGCGGGGAGCGCGGGGCGGGCGACGAGCGTTGTATGTCGCGCGTCGCTCCATCTCCCGCTCATCGATCGATTAATTATCTTACATAGCTTCCAAGTCTGGCCTACCGTATTCTACGTCCTCATTCGCTCAGATGTATAAATTAATTACTCGATCGAACTATTGCGAATTTTGCAACGCGGCATATAACTTTTCTTCTCAGTTTAACCCAATCTATCACTATTTTACGATTGGCGACATTTTCATCAGACACCCTGTATACCATACTTTCACGGATGGGTTCAATATGTATAATATATACAGGGTGGGGCAATAACTATTAGGACCTTAAATATCTTCGAATCTATAAGGCCCAGAGGAAGATTTGTGTAACCAAAATTCCACGGTACGAAGGGGGCTATCATAACAGCGA
>NW_011966856.1:6569-14260 GCF_000949405.1 Vollenhovia emeryi | reverse complement strand
TAAAAATATTATTGCTATTATGATAGTCCCCTTCGTACCGTGGAATTTTGGTTACACAAATCTCTGGGCCTTATAGATTCGAAGATATTTAAGGTCCTAATAGTTATTGCCCCACCCTGTACAGCGCCTGGTCTTAAATGTATGTCAATTAGATGTCTATAATTTGTAAATTCTTTGCAGTATGTAGTATGTATTATACATGTAGATATACATGGTGTCCCGTAATGGGCAATTAATGATTAACAGAGTGAAAGAGGATGAAGTTTTGAACTAAAAGTTCCTTCTTCAAATTTGGCTGAGACCATTACTCACGGAGTTATTAGCAGTTAAAGTTAATCAATCAGACGGCGCGGTGCCGAGGTATGCAGGAGCGTAACATGCCATGGGGCTCCTCGCGCTCGCAGTACATTACCCGATTAAAATGTTATTTTAATTTTTCATGTTAATTAATAAATAAGTGAAGAAATCAAGAAATGATAAATAAAGAAAATTTAAAAAATGAATAAACAAATGAATAAACGATAAATAAATCTGAAGATAATTTTTTATATTTAATGTAGGAAAACGTTAATGTAATAAAAAATTTTCACGAAAATTATTTGCAGTTTTATGTTTCGTGACTCTAAAAAACCGATTATTATTCAATGGCCATGAAAAGAACCGATTTTCTCATACACTGAGAAAACGATACATAAAAATTTATTTGTTAGATATAAATTTATTTCAATAAAATAAAATACGAAGTAAGAATTTTTTTCTAACAAGTAAACGAGTTAATTGAAAAATTAATAAGAATTCTATTAATAAGAATTCTATTTCTATTCTATTTTCTTTCATTTACTTATCATTTCTTGATTTCTTCACTTATTTATTAATTAACATGAAAAATTAAAATAATATTTTAATCGGGTAATGTACTGCGAGCGCGAGGAGCCCCATGGCATGTTACGTTCCTGCATACCTCGGCAGCGCGCCGTCTGATTGATTAACTTTAACTGCTAATAACTCCGTGAGTAATGGTCTGAGCCAAATTTGAAGAAGGGATTTTTAGTTCAAAATTTCATCCTCTTTCACTCTGTGAATCATTAATTGCCCATTACGGGACACCCTGTATACGGGGTGCTCAACTTTTTGACCGCCGTTTATGAGAAGATAAAGGGGACTAAGCAAAACAGAAAAGTACTGTATCATTTTGCACTTGGAGGATTAGTTATCGATATTAATGTTCAAAAATCGCCGTATTAACCCAACCTACTGGCAAATGTAAGCGCGCGGTGAGATCTGCCCGCGCATCGGCCGCCGCTCGAGACGGTGCGCGGCGAGGAGTAGAAGGCCGCTGCTGCCGTATTAGCCCAACTGGCAAATATAAGCATGCCGCTGTCCGTCCACCGCTTACGCCAGGGGTGGGCAAAATGCTGCCCGCGGACAACGGGCGCCCGCGGGCATGCCCGCGGGCATGCCCCCACTCCAATCATCGCCCCACCACGTCTCAATCATATTCGGAACTATACTTCTAAAGCGCGACGTTCTTTCCCACTTGCCGAAACTGTCTCCCCACTCTTGCCGAAACTGTCTCCCCACTCTTGCCCGACACGCACAGCTATTGCCCGCGGGCAAACGGGCGCCCGCGGGCAGTGAAAATTGCCCAGGCCTGGCTTACGCGACCGTTCGCACAGCAGTCAACTTTTTTCCTAAGTCTCCCTACTCCTCGCCGCGCACCGCCACAAGCGGCGGCCAATGGGCGGGTGGACGCATCTCACCGCGCGCTTACATTTGCCAGGTCGGGCTAATATGGTGATTTTTGAACATCAATATCTCGATAACTATTCCTTCAAGTACAAAATGGTAGAGGGCTTTTCTGTTTGTCTGAGTTCCTTCTATTTTCCCGTGAACGGCGCACCGCGGCGGTCAAAAAGTTGCGGAGTACCCTGTACATCTAATAAATCACAATTTCATAGATAAATTATTATACAAGACACGTAAGCATTAATTGGACATATCATGTTTAAACTTTCATACAATTATGTCCAATTCTATTAAGATAACAAATGTACGCGATAAAATTTGATTCTAAATCTAAACAATAGAAAATGCATCTGAAACAATGTATGTATGTATAAACATTGAAGATCGGAGGTATACATATACATCATATGTAGGTAGAAGAGTTACACATACATTTTATGTATACAGGGTGTTAATTAAAGACTGCCCACTAAGTACATAGCGTTATTCCTTATAAAAATCTCAGTCGAAAAGTCTTGAACCGTTTTTTTCTATCATGCTTAATAATGAATGAGTTAAAACAATCTACTTAGCGCCGACCTTTAGCTGGGCGCACGTCAGTGAGCCACGCGCCTGGTAGTGTGCGTGAGCGTTCGGTCGCCGCGCCGCCGCGCCGGCTCTCTGGCGTGCGCCCGGCTAAAGGCCGGTGCTCAGTGGATTGACTCATTCATTATTAAGCATGATAGAAAAAAATGGCTCAGGTCTTTTCACCTCAGATTTTTTATAAGGAATAACGCTATGTAATTAGTGGGCGGTTTTTAATTAATACCCTGTATACATGACATGTCTTTGTTTGATGTTCATTTCATATGTGTATAATACATTGCACATGGCATGTATGTACATTGCTGGATGTACAAATGTACATATTATGTACATGCATGTATGTACATACATAGTATATATTATATACATATGTAATTATGTACATACATAGTCTATATATTATATGCGTATGTAATTATGTACATCCTGTGTATGTACATGTATATCTTGTGTACATATGTACATACCGTACAAGTACATATACATGAAATGGATGGTACATATACATGTACCTGTAATGGATAAAAATCAATATACATAGAATGTTATGTATACAGGGTGTTGAGACTTTTACCGTAATTGCGTTTAATTTTCGGTAGTCGACGCAAAATCTTATTGCCCCATTTTTCTTCTTTACCAAAACAACTGGGGACATCCAGGGGTTTTGCGACTCCTCAATAATTCCTTGATCTTCCATCTGTTTAATAATTTTATCCACCTCCCCCGCAATTGTAGCGGAACTCGTCGAGATATCTGTTTAATCGGGGAAGAATCTCTTACGTTAATAGCATGTTCAAAAATATTGCAATTATCGGCAACATTACTAGAAGAGAATACATCTTTAAATTCATTTAAGAAAACTCCAAAATTTTCTTTTTGAGAAAGATGCAAAGATTGTTTTCCACAAAGTTCCTCCAAAGCGGAAGAAATCTTTCCCGAAGACGTAACAACATGTGCACAATTGAAAAGCTCATTTCATCAGAACCACGGAAAACAGAATCAAAAACATTTTCAAGATTAATTAGTTTTAAGAAATCAACTCCAAATAAACATGTATCGTCTATCTTTGCAACATACATCGGCATTTCCAAAGAATATTTACCGATTTCTTCTTTTACAACTTTATTTTCAATAGAAACTTTTTCACTGGTAGGATATTTTAGCCCAAAATCTCTCGACAGAAAACTTAACCCTTTTTCTCCAAAAAACGTTCTACTAATTAAGGAAACATCAGAGCCCGTATCTATTTTCATCCAGCCTTCCGTTTATCTTACCGGAATAACATAGCGCTAAAAAAATACAAACCCCAAATTAAAAAACAATTTACGAAAAAACTGTCAAATTCGTTATTTTTTAAATACTTTCGGCGTTTTGCGCGATCGGAAAATGTTGTCCGAATTTGATAATTTTTTTTGTTATGCTAATATATAGGTACCTAACGCAACTTTTCCGCGGTATAGCAAATCGAAAATATAACTTTGAAATTTTTCGATCCACCCTAATGAGCATGCCAAAAGTTTGCTGGTAAAATGTGTTGTCAAAAGAAAAGAATGTGGAATTTAAGACAAAACCGAATGGCCAACAAGAACTCGTCACATGGAATTGCACATTTGGTACTTATGTAATGCCACCGTTTTAGTATACTATCCTCAGCTAACTCTATCGGTACGTTAGTGAAGAGTGATATCACGTCTAATGAAATGATATCGTAATCTTGATCCACGTGAAGTCCGTTTAGTTTGTTAACTAATTCGAAACTGTTAAATATATGGCTATTGGGTTTAGGAACCGCAGAATAAATGATTTTATGTAAAAAGGTAGAAAACGCGTAAAGCGGAGTATTGACAGAAGAGACAATAATCCGTAGAGCGCAACCTGTCTTATGTATCTTTGGCAATCCATAAGCTCTCAGTAGGGCCCCCCGGTAGTGGGCCCCCAATAAGTTTTTTTATAATAAGTTTAGCCATTATAAAACGAAAATGAAAGCAAACAACACGATACATAAAGTCAACGCGATGGTGCCATTGACAACATATGTCAAGGTCAAGGTCATCGGAGCTGACTCCTGTGTAGTACATAAATACCAAAACTTTTTTGTTAATAACTTTTTAATAAACAACGAGTGCCAGCTAAAATCTTCTGAAGGTCACTCAGGAGGGTGACCTTGACAACATACGTCAAGGTCAAGATCATCGGAGCTGACTCCCCTAGGTATAGTAAATACATAATTACCCAAATAAATGAATTTAAAAACTCATACAGTTTTTTACCAGAAAACCGACTCCATTGAGCAACTCAACAAATAAAACGTCTACTTTCTAAATCTGCCTAAATCTTAAATTTTGAAAAATTATTTGTGTAACTCAATTTTTCTGATTATTAAGAGGAATGTTAAAGTTTTGATTTGAGCTCTATGTCATCTCACTACGATGAATTAATAAATATTTTGCTATAACAGATTTTTAGAAATTGTGCTAAAATTTTTAACATCTAAATAGTGGTCCATTTTTGTGTATGAGTAAAACTGAAAAAAGCCATGTATTATATTTTTTTAAATTCGCAAAAGTTATTGAGTAATAAACGAAAACGTTTGCAACGCACGAGAAGCAGTAGGTCGGCAGACATACAAAATGATTTACTTGTTTATGTCTCTTGCGATTCAATAGATAAGTGATGAGCAGTGATTGATACACGATGATCGAATTGTAGGAGATACAAATAAACAAATTAGTTTTCATATCTATCGAATCCAGCTCACCGCTTTTTATGCGCGCATAACTTTTCTTTTCAGTTATCATTTCAATGTACCGTCATCTTTTGGTTGATCACTTTTACGTTGGATACTCCATATGTATACTTTATTTGAACAATGTTCTAACAAAACTGATGAGTTTTGACTAATTTTGACTAAATTTAATTTAATTTTGTTTATTATAACAATTATTCGTGCATTATAATAACTATTTAAAATTAAAGGTGTTAGTTTTAATTGAATTGGTGTATGGTAGCTTAATAATATTTTTGTGTGAATATTGTATACTTTTTAACTCTGTAAATTATGAACAATTATTTAATTTCAACAATTTAATGTTAATTCGATTATTATCTTATAGATTTACTTTTTATAGACAAACATAATAGCTCTTATATTAAATTTTAAAATTAAGTTAGGTTAGGTTATTATATTAAAACAATTATAAATTAAATTTATAATTTAATATAAAAAATATAAATTAAATTAAAACAATGAAATTACAATCAAGCGTGACAAAACGAAGGAATTTTGCGTTCTTTAACTTACGCGATCAATGTACAACAATATTAGTGAATTAGTTATTTCTGTCGAGATAAACTAATTTCAATAAAAAATCATCTGATGCCGTCTGTCTCTCTCACACACTTGGTGTCGCTATGTTACAGGCAATGTCCGACAGCACGCGTTGACCAGCATCGTTGAGCGAAGCTACCGAGAGTATCACTCGTCACACATTCGCTTGTTCACACGCAAATTTACTACTGCTCTAACATGTCGGACCTTGCCAAGCCTTATCAACTCGTCCGATCAGCAATGTGTGCCGATTCTCTTCGCTAAGTATATACTCCTTCCTTCCGGACACAAACGGTTTCAGCTTTTCTCAACGAAAGAACATACGTATCGGACCCATAACACAAGGCGGAAAAATTATAAACTTTGATGTAAACACGCGAATTATATTAGTGTTCATCGACGACTCAAATTGAAGAGTCGATCGCGATAATAGAAAGTTAGATAAACTAGGAGCTCAATGTATAATAAAAAGTATACATACAGAATTCTCAATATGCATCTCGATTTCTGTAATGAAATTGACCGAAAATTTCTAATCTAATATATATTTTATTTGTATTCGACTTTTATGTATCAGAAACAGAAATCAAATTTAATCGTCAACAGAACCAAATTTATAAATATTTATACAGGGTGCTCCGCAACATATTGAAGACCGGTCATGGGAAGGTAGAGGGGTCTAAGACAAACAGAAAAGTACTGTACTATTTTGTGCTTGGACGAATAGTTATCGAGATACTGTATTTTAAAAATCGACGTATTAGCCCAACCTACTGGCGAAAGTAAGCGCGCGGTGAGATGCGTCCGCTTAGCGGCCCCGCTCGAGGCGGTGTGTAGCGAGGAGTAGGATGGTGATGCGCGGCGAGGAGTAGGGAGGCGAGGCGCGCCGCTGCCCGTCCGCCGCTTACGCGACCACTCGCACGTGTCTCCCCGCGCTGCGTCAAAGTTCGTAGCGATGGTCGCTACTCACCGCGCGCTTGCATTTGCCAGTGGGTTGGACTAATACGGCGATTTTTAAAATTCAGTATCTCGATAACTATTCGTCCAAGCGCAAAATAGTACAGGACTTATCTGTTTGTCTTAGTCCCCTCTACCTTCCCATGACCGGTCTTCAATATGTTACGGAGCACCCTGTATACAATGATTTTTTTCTATAAAGAGCTGGTAATAACAAGTTTTTTTGTATCAATGGTGTCTGGTGCGTTTGTATTCAACAGTTAAATTTTTTAATATTTAATAAGTAGTATATTTTTATTACTTATTTTATTAAATTTATGGTTTAATTGTTTCATGTTCAAAAACAACAAAAAGAATCAAAGAATTGCTTATTCTAAAAAAATATGGTAAATATTTATTACAGGTCACTCCCTACTAAATGACTTCTGGTTGACTTTGATGTTGGCTTTTACCACCTTAAAGATCAAGATCATTTACATTTCCCGTCGCCCATTGTTCATTAAAGAGTTATTAAAAAAAGAAATTTCATAAATGCTATGTAGTTTACAATATCATAAGATTGAAAACGACACGCACACACGCGCGCGCGCGCGTGCACGCTGGGGAGCAAGGGGACCTTCGGCCTCCCTTCCCGCACCTACCCCGCCGGTAAGGAGGGTGGACAAGTATTTACAGTTATGGAAAGGATAATTCGTTAAATGAGATGAATTATCAACATTCTGTAGTTAATCATAGGTCCTCAACGTCCTCAACGTGGATCAAATTACTGGTGTGTATACTGGAAATACATATACAGGGTGAGTCACAACATTTGTGACAGGGCTCGTGAGAAGGTAGAACGGATCGAGATGAACAAAAAAGTCCTGTACCATTTGCAATTTTTGCAATAGTTAACGAGTAATTAATTATCAAAAATCGTCGTCTTTGCCCTGCCCACTGTCCAATTCGAGCGCGTGGCGAAATGTGACCGCACGGCGATCGATATTGCCAGGCGATGGGTGGGGACGCGAGACGCGGGAGCGGTGACGTAAGCTCGCCGGCAACGGCGCGCTGGCCCCCCCCCCCCCTCGCCTGG
>NW_011966856.1:4270-6265 GCF_000949405.1 Vollenhovia emeryi | reverse complement strand
CTGCCCCCCCCCCCCCCTCGCCTGGCAATATCGATCACCGGGCGGTCACATCTCGCCACGCGCTCGAATTGGACGGTGGGCAGGGCAAAGACGACGATTTTTGATAATTAATTACTCGTTAACTATTGCAAAATTGCAAATGGTACAGGACTTTTCTGTTCATCTCGATCCGTTCTACCTTCTCACGAGCCCTGTCACAAATGTTGTGACTCACCCTGTAGAGCGTAAGTGGCGTAAAGCGCGAGCAGCAATTCCTAGGTATGAATTGCCTGAAGCTCATTACGAACCAAAATTCATAAGATTTAACGATCTATGCTGACCAATTTTTTTATTCAAAAACCGATTACAACGTTTCGGCCCCGAGTTTGGGCCCTTATCAAGTGATCTGAAATCGCAAATTGCAAATTACAACAAAACAATGCTGAAAGCCTATCGCAAATCAACTATATTAAATTTAGTCTTCAGAACGATACATTTAGTTGAAATTGATTGAAGACAAATCAACTGGAAACTCATACCTGAATTCAAATTACTGCGTCGTTAGTCAATCGTTTGACCAATACCATTGCACAGTGATAAACTGCCATTTAAAGACACGAATTAACAAACATAACAACGACATAAAAAAACATGAAAGCAATCATTCCGTGATCAGTAAGCACCAATCAAACAATGACCACGAGTTTCAGTGGTCAGAAACAAAAATTTTACACAGTGAACGCTCCACAAGAAAACGCGAGATAGCCGAAATGTTCTTCATAAAAAAAAACAAAACAACACAATGAATTTACAGAAGGACACGGAAATTCTAAATCAAATATACGATAGAGTTATTAAGTCTATTTAACGTACGCTTTCACCTTGTAAAATGTTGTCATACTGATCAGTCTTATTCGACTTGCGAAACTACACGGTTGCCTCCTGTGAAACGCCAAAGAGAGACACCATGATAGACAATCCAATGACTACCGAAACACGTGAGTCCAAGAGTCTGAACCCTCTTCACACACACTTATATAGTAAGTACCATAACTCCAAAAAAACTACATTATTATTACTCCTAAAATCACAAAATTATAGGTTTGACCAGATGAATCTGCAACCACAGACTCATGCACTCACTCTATTTTCGGTTAAGAAAATCGCGATACCTCGACAACTATAGGTACTTTCACCTTGATCATACTAGGAAAAAAATTGACATTTCATTTTTCCTTTTCATTTCATTTCATATTTATTCATAACAGCACAATTATTTCTGATTGTTTGTAGAACACGAAAAGGACCTGATTAAAGGGTCGAAACGTTGTGAACCAAATAAAGATCACTTCTTGCCAGTTAGGTCGACTTATTGAAAAATATTCCCTCCTTAAATTGACCACTCTGTATATGTATACGGGGTGATTCAGACCACCCGTACAGCCCTTTTTTCGGAAATAGAACATTTGAGAGAAAAGTGTTTCAGACAAAAGTTATACGGTTCTAAAAGGGCTATATAATAAAAAAATTAATTTTCGAAAAAATAAATTTTTTATGATTATATGGAGGTCGCTGTCATTTTTAAAAATGGAACTCCCTATTGTTTATTATACTATCTTATTCTACTAATTAATATGAACAACTTTGTTCGAAACATTTTTTAATTTGCCTAATACTTTTTGAGATATTCAAGAGAAAATTTATAACTTTCTCAATGTTTAGCTTATGATATCTCGATAACTGTTTGTCAGAGGGAAATGTAATACAGGACTTTTTTACTTAATTTGGTATCAGGAATATGTTGCTGCAATAGTGTTCCAATTATTGAAAAGTTTGTGTATTGTAACATATACAACATTTACATACACATAAATTTTCATTAATTAGAGCACTCTTGCAAAAGCATATTCCTACCGATGGGCTGGGTGCGAGAAGGGGAACCGAAGGGGCTCCTCTCTCTCTCTCTCTCTCTCTCTCTCTCTCTCTCTCTCTCTCTCTCTCTCTCTCTCTCTCTCT
>NW_011966856.1:0-3368 GCF_000949405.1 Vollenhovia emeryi | reverse complement strand
CACTCGATGCACTCGTTCCATATTCCGGTGTCTCGCGTTGTGCCGGTCATCCCTATCGGGAATGTAATACCGCGGTTGCTCTCGCCTAGTTACAAATCGAGTCGAGGAAAATGGAACTTTTACAAAGGGCAGAGAGAAGAAAACGGTGTAATCTCGCGGTAGCACGGGTGCGACAAACGCGCCCGCACGTCTCTCTCTCTCTCTCTCTCTCGCGCGCGCGCACGCGTGTGTGTCCTTCTTGAACGTATATTGTATCTTAAACTACATAGCATTCATGAAACTACTTTTTTAAATAACTTCGTAATGAACAATGAGCAACGGGAAATATTAATAGCCTTGAGATCGAGGTCAACATCAAGGTCAACCGGAAGTCATTTGGTGGGGAGAGGAAGGTGACTTATAGTAAATATTGTCAAAAATATGTAATAACGTTAATATGATTGTTATTGAACATATTATTTTCCATTATCGTTTGGTAGTATTTTATTTGTTAAATTACAAGACAGGAGTTATTGAAATCTTTCTCTCCGTGTTAATTAAAAATATTTCTAAATTGTATAACAATAAAAAAGCAAATGTATTTTTTCTCTAAAATACTTTATATGTACTTTTTCTCTAATGTATTTTTTCTCTAAAATACCTTATACCAAGAAGTGACCAACAATTGACATTATTTCATTATATTGACATTATGGCATCGCACGAAATATAATCCATATCTCTGTAAAGTGGAACATTAAAAAATTCATATACAAAGCATTGGTTAACTTTTCTTTGGTGCAACATATATTTTGCGCTTCACTATTTTACACTTGATCAAAATAAGTTAATGTTGCCACAATAAATAATAATTGACTTTATAAATAGAACGTTTGATTTGTACAAAGTTCATAAATCTTGTGTGTGTGTGTGTGTGTGTGTGTGTGTGTGTGTGTGTGTGTGCCTATGTGCGATTATATGTATCTATGCATTATTATTTCATACGTAGATTAAACATCCAAAAATATCAAATAAATTCCATTCTTTTCTTATTTGGTATTCTCCTCATTTAATTTATCATCGTTTGTGGGTGTGTGCCATGCACAAGCGACTTAATTGCGACTTTGCAATATGTATTATAGGTTTTATTAATTGTATCAGACTATAAGAAACATAGTTACAATTACTTACTAAAAAAATATTATATTATATTGCGACAAGAAAACACCTTGACTTATCTTACAGTTTGTAATAAAAATGTAAACACCATAACCTTGTATTAAATTATTTATTATAAAAAAATGAAAAATTATGTATGCACTGTACAATTAAAATTGCAGCGTTTATAAATTGTCACCGTTGTTAATTTCCTGACATCTTTGAGACATACTTCACACTGATTTTACAGCATACTCTCGAAATAAAGATTACCATATCGAACAAATTTGTCGAGGTGATTGTTCCGCTTTATACACATTATTTCCACACAACTTTGTCTTCATTAATCTCTATGCATTTTCTATGGAATTTGTATCTGGTGACTATGGCACATAGTCTAATGTTTCAACGTCATTTTTTTCTTTCCATATTCGAAGCATAGACGACTCCAATATTTCAGATTGTTGTTCTTGAAGCAGTCTTCTCTAGTTCTAGTCCTCTCTAGAATATTTCAGACTGCCAATGAGACTCGAGGTTCATTGTCCAATCTTTTGTTTAAATTTTTGACAAAACAACCATATTGACTACATTGATAAATTCATTACTGACTCTTTCCATAAATGCAAAAGATTTTTAAGAAACAATGACGATATTTTTGTTACTAACGCAGACAAAGGACAGGTCACAGTTATCATGGACAAAACCACCTATATTGACCAAATGACTGAGATACTGAATGACAATGACACGTACAAAAAACTAAAAAACGACCCGAACAGACGTATCACAAACAGATGCAATGATTTAGTTAGGTTTTGAGAGTCGTATTTCCACACCGCTACGATGACAATTGCTCAGAGTGAGACAAGCTCCGTGTAATACTAATTTAAATTGGTGCCCGATGGCATTTAACCACATGCTATGCGCCGTTTGATTTGATTGCACTTGATAAGGGCCAAAACCCATGGCCGAAACGTTGTGCTAATAAAGGAGGTTTTCCTGTTGCCAGTGGTGTCGACTTATTCACCCTTCAATTTAATATTTGCTGGCGGATCAATATTATACTTTTTAATAATAAATAAACATGTTCAGAAATCAGTTATACTTATGTACAAACTGAGAAAATGCAATTTTATCTTTCAAAAATTCATTGAATGCTTGAAATGACTTCTCATCTCGTAATGGAAGAGGAGGACAATTTTCAGGTCTCTCTATGACAGTTTCACCAGGAAATATAATATTTCGTTTAAAATATGGTGTTGATTAATTAGAACTACATGGTCCATCCCAAAAGTAATGAGCCTTTTTTAAAAAAATAGTTTTATTGATCGGATCGGTACAAAACCTTAATAATCCTCAAAATAGGCACCTCCTGCATCAATACATTTTTGGAGACGGGTCTTCCAAGCCCGGAAGGCGTCCTCGTAGGCCTCTTTTGGGATGTCCTTAAGGGCTGCTACGACATTCTCTTGGATGTCCTCAATCGAGTCCCAGCGCTTGCCCTTTAGCGCTCTCTTCAACCGTGGAAACAAAAAGAAGTCAGGGGGAGACAAGTCTGGGCTGTAGGGAGGCTGGGGAACCACACCGAGGTGAATCCGGGCCAGGTAGTCGGTCACGAGGAACGCGGTGTGGCTCGGCGCGTTGTCGTGGTGCAACTTCCAGTCGTCTTTGATCGCGCTCCGCTTGCTTGTGACCTTTCTTTTCAGTCTTTTGAGGACTTCTAGGTTGCATTCTTGCCCAGAATTTGATTGCGTAGCGTTGTTCGATGGTAGACTCCATCGCGCCGTGTCGAAAACTCAAAACAGAGGTTCACGGAAAGACCCGTCCTACCGCTCCGAGAGCTCAGAGCCGACGGACACCGGTCGCGTTTCAAAGGTTAGACCTCCCACCACCTGCCCCAAGCGTCGGAGCGCGCCGGAATGTACACTCGTCCGGAAAAAAATGAGACTCATTACTTTTGGGATGGACCATGTATATCAAGTTTACTTGATACATCACGAAGCAAATCTTTATCAAGATTAGATACAACCGGTCCTGCAAAAATATAAATTAATGATCAAAAAGAATAATATATATAAATATTGGTTATACATATAAAATCGAACAATAAGGATCATTACTATGAAGCGTTTTCAATTGACTTAAATGATGACTGTCGTCAACATATACAGGGTGTCAGATTCGATATGGACGACCCCAAAGATTATAGTAGATTGGGTTAAACTGAGAAG
>NW_011966855.1:27666-40299 GCF_000949405.1 Vollenhovia emeryi | reverse complement strand
TGCACCGCTCCCAAAATATTGGCCCTATCTGATCAGATTTAATCAGACATGAGTAGATCTGATCCGGTCCTAGCGGACGAGGTCAGATAGGATGGGGTTCCGTCGTAGCAGCGGCCGTGTACGGACGTGTGGCATAGAGCTCCCGTATAGTAGTATTGATAGTGCGGCTATATTATCTTTGCGGCTTATAATTGTAGCATCACCGTGTTCCGCGTGTGTGTAAGGACTGGAGGAAGTGGAGGCGGAGTGGAGAAATTATTAATAACGGAGTAAATAACGAGTAAAGTTTGCCACTGCTGCTACGTGCCGTGTCACCGTAGCAAGATGGCCGGTTCCCCCACTCACTTCGTCTCTACGTGACTAATGAAAACCAGTGAATATGTGGAATTAAGCCCTTTTGAGGGCTCAAAAAGACTAGAGTTAACTCCGTAGATGACCTCTGGCCACTACTGGAGTGCTTCCGTGAGGGACTTACATCGGATGGCAGCGGATACGGACTCCTTCTGTTGGAGCGGACTGCCACGATTATATAAGTGACTTACGCCCTTTGGGCTCCGTACGTATCCGGACCGTGAAATTACACGGCCCATGCCTATAATATCGTGAACTGCCATTTGATGGCCTTTTGATAGTTAGGCAATATATTAAAATGTCTTTGTGTTCTCTAAAACTCATCGCGCCTGCGTTTTAGGCCTGACTGTTTATTCCTTTTAGTTTGACCATCTAGGTTCAGTTTACGTTTATGTTCTTTACCGATATAGAGGCCCTTACTTATTTCCTTCTTATACGCCAGAACGGCACGAGTACAATGTGTGTCGATAGCAATAAACTTTAAGTTTGTTTGAAGTGTTTTATGTCTTATTCTGCCCAAAACTATCCTGATAGAGGAGCGCTATTCTGTCAGGTTATGGGCCCAGACTGATAATAAGTGATTGTTCGGGCTAATAAGTGTGCAGCCGCGAATCCTTTGTGACGCGTCGTATCGAACGGGAACTCTCTATCAGTCATGGCGGAACAGGACAGGTTCAAGGTCCCTTTGTTTGACGGGACGAACTTCGACAACTGGAAATTTCGCATGGAAACGTTGTTGGAGGAACATGAACTACTCGAATGTGTAAAGAAGGCGTATACGTCAATGGTCACCATTGAGGAAGCCGATAGTACGGCAGTGCGTTCTGCAAAGGAAGTACAGTTGGAACAGTTCAAAAGGAATTGATCGAAAGTGTAAATCACAGATTGTACAGCGGATTGCGGACAGCCATCTTGAATACGTCAAAGATGAAGAAACAGCGCATGGGATCTGGACAGTTCTGTCAAACACCTTTGAACGGAAAGGCATAGCTAGCCAACTTAGACTCAGAAAATTACTCCTAACCATGAAATATTCGACATCGGAAACAATGGGAGGTCACTTCCTGAAATTTGATAGGTTGATACGAGAGCTGCGCTCTACAGGGGCAAAGCTAGAGGACACGGACGTGGTGTACCATCTGCTGTTATCTATGCCTACGGAATACGACGTAGTGGTAACAGCGATCGAAACGTTATCGACCGATAAGTTGACTCTTAGTTTTGTGAAAAATCGTTTACTCGACGAAGAAGCGAAACGAAGCGGATCAGTCGAGGGGGCGCAACACGATGGCAGATCTTCGACGGCGTTCGTGACTGCAGCAAATCATGGCAAGGCTAGTGGAAATAAACAACCAGCGTCAAAGCGTTTCCCGTATAAGTGTTACAACTGTGGCCTGATTGGTCATAAAAGAACTGATTGTAAGAAGAAACCAAAGAAGAACAAAAACTCGGAGGTTGCGAATGTTGCGGCTGAAGCCAATACTGAAAGTGGTACAAGCTACACCTTTTGTGCAGGAGAAGAAAACTTTGTTAAAAACTCTGACTGGTATTTGGATTCTGGTGCGACGGAACACATGGCGAACGAACCTGTTAGTCTGAATAATGTAATACCGTTGCCAAAACCATTAAAAATAAAAGTGGCAAAATCCGGTCAAATTCTAACAGCAAAGGAATTTGGTGAATAGAATGTTCAGACTCTAGTGAATGGAAAAGTAAACTCAATCACGGTTAAAGATGTTTTGTTGGTGCCGGGTTTACAGTGTAATCTCTTGTCAATCAGGAAGTTAAACATAAATGAATTTACTGTAAGTTTTGAAGACAGTAAGGGAGTGATTCGCAAGGGAAATACAGTCGTGGCAATTGCGTATCGGAAAGACAAACTATATAAACTTGACTTTTGTGAGAGGATGGAAAGTGCCAATATGTGTGCGGTGTCAGAAGATGCGGAGCTATGGCACAAGAGGTTAGGCCATATCAGCAACAACGGGCTGAAGAAAACTTTGAGCATCACTGATGGAATCAAGATCGACAAAGAAGCCAAGGCATCGAAGTTGTGTCAGTACTGTGTTGAGGGGAAACAGACGAAGCTTCCTCATAAACAGGATCGGGTAAGAGCTAAACGTCCGTTGCAGTTAATTCACAGCGATCTCTGTGGTCCGATGGATACAACTTCATATGACGGGAAGAAATACGTATTGACCTTTATAGATGACTTCACGCACTTCACGGTAGCCTACACTTTGAGTTTGAAAAGTGAAGTACTTAGACACTTTAAAATGTTCAAGGCAATGGCTGAAGCGCACTTTAACAAAAAGGTGAGTCGTTTCAGATGTGATAACGGCCGAGAGTATATTTCCAATGAAACAAGAGAATATTTCGAGAGTAACGGTATACAATATGAATTTACAATAAGGTATACTCCACAGCAAAACGGGGTTGCAGAACGTATGAACAGGACAGTTATAGAAAAGGCTCGATGTATGATACTTAATTCAAACACAAACAAACGTTTTTGGACGGAAGCAGTGCTGGCCGCTGTATACCTGATCAACCGTAGTTCAACATGTGCCTTGCAAGATAAAGTACCGGAGGAATTATGGTACGGTGAGCGACCAGATCTTCGGAAATTGAGGGTATTCGGAAGCATAGTCTATCTACATGTTCCCAAGGAAATTGTAGGAGGAAAATTTGAATCTCGTTCGAAGAAATGTCACATGATGGGATATTGTACTAACGGATATCGGTTGTGGTGTCCTGAGGATAATAAGCTACTTTTTGGTAGAGACGTCGTATTCGATGAAACGAAATTTAGTTTCGAAACTGACTACTTCTATGACAAAAGTCTGCCAAGTCAAACGGAAACGGAAGATAATGACAAATTGCGGACTGAAGGCGGAGGAGCAAGAGTTCTGGAAACCAGCGACGATACTGAAAATCTCAGCGAAATAGAGAATCGAGAGGACAAGGAACACTGGAAGAGGGCTGTACAAGAAGAGATAGATTCATTACAGAAAAACGAAACGTGGGATCTTGTGGAATTGCCGCCTGGAAAGAGAGTGATCGATAACAGATGGATATTTAAAATTAAAAGAGACGAGAATGGAGATATCGAGCATTATAAAGCACATTTAGTAGTCAAAGGGTGTTCACAACGAAAAGGTTTTGATTATTCAGAGACCTATGCACCAGTAGCTCGTTTGACCACGGTTCGAACTCTACTATCTGTTATTAATCACAGAGGTTTATTGGCGAGTCAAATGGACGTCAAGAACGCATTTCTTCATGGACACATCGAAGAGGAAATCTATATGAAGCAGCCAGAGGGTATCAATAACAAATCCAATCTTGTGTGCAAGTTAAACAAATACCTGTATGGATTGAAACAGGCGCCACGCGCTTGGAACGCTAGATTTGACGAGTTTGTGAGAAATCTGGGATTTAGAAGATCTGAAAATGATAAGTGTTTGTACATCCGTACGAATGGAAATTCCAAGATCTATCTGCTGCTGTATGTGGATGACATCATCATTGCTGGCGATAATGAAAAGGATTTACATAAATTAAAGGCCTGCCTGATGAACGAGTTCTCCATGAAAGACCTGGGAAAATTGCATAACTTTCTGGGTATTAAATTAGAAAGAACGAAAGCTGGAATGTTCTTAAGTCAAACAGCTTATATGAAGAATCTGTTGTCTCGTTTTAAAATGAACGAATGTAAAGCAGCGAAGACTCCGATGGAAGTCAAACCGTGGAAGGAGCAGGACAACCTGAATAAGGAAAGTTTGGAGTGCATCATCGAGAAGAAACCATATCGGGAACTCATCGGATGCCTCATGTACCTGATGTTGACAACAAGGCCGGACTTGAGTGCCTCAGTGAATTACTTCAGTCGCTTTCAGAGTAATGCCATTGATATGCACTGGAATGGTTTGAAACGAATTTTGCGTTACATAAAAGGCACGCTCAACTATGGACTCCTCTATCAGCCGTGTGGACGTGGAAACGGCGCAGCGCTGATAGGATATGCTGACTCAGACTGGGCAGGAGATGCAGATCGGAAATCGACGTCAGGGTTCCTGTTTCGGGTATACAACGCTACAGTATTATGGGCAACGCGTAAACAAACCACTGTAGCCCTGTCTTCTACAGAGGAGTACGTGGCATTGGCTAATGCTGCAACAGAACTGGTTTGGCTGCGAAATTTATTGCGTGATTTTGATGTAATTTTTGATGGTCCCATCGTAATTTTTGAAGACAATCAATCTTGCATTCATTTGCTTGACAAATGGGAACATCGTAGACTCAAACATATAGACGTAAAGTATAATTTTATCAGAGAACTGTTTACTAATAAAGTGATTGATGTTAAGTATGTTCCGTCGAAAGAACAAGTTGCGGATATTTTTACAAAAAGTTTGACTGGTGAGCACTTTATAAAATTGCGTGAATCACTTGGTATTACGGAAATGTAAAATTAGGTTATTGGTATTTTTTTGTTCTGTTTAAGATGTTTTATGTAGGTACGTCATTTTTGTGTTATATTGAGGCGGAGTGATAGATAGGCAATATATTAAAACGTCTTTGTGTTCTCTAAAACTCATCGCGCCTGCGTTTTAGGCCTGACTGTTTATTCCTTTTAGTTTGACCATCTAGGTTCAGTTTACGTTTATATTCTTTACCGATATAGAGGCCCTTACTTACTTCCTTCTTATACGCCAGAACGGCACGAGTACAATGTGTGTCGATAGCAATAAACTTTAAGTTTGTTTGAAGTGTTTTATGTCTTATTCTGCCCAAAACTATCCTGATAGAGGAGCGCTATTCTGTCACCTTTTATGTTACCGCGGCATAGTTTCAGTGTGAACGTTTTATAATATTGTGTCGTGCATTAATAATCGAGACTCGCGTATATGTTGCGGCCGTGTAGGGTGCGGGCGACCGTGGCCACGGTACCGTGGCGGTCTCGCCATCTTGTACGCTTGACGCGCATCGTCTCCGTGGGGTTGTTCCCTGGGCTTGGTGCCCTGTGACCGGGCGCTATTTCGTGGCGGCGTAGTGATGCGCGGCGGCATCGGGGCCATCGACTCCGCCGCCATTGTGGTTCGTCTTCGTGACGGGTGGACGATCGGTGCGCGCCCTCCACTTCGTTAAAAATAACCCTACCCACCCTATGTCAGAGGTGTGGAGTGGATCTCGTTTCACGTGGAAAGTTGCAAACCTATGTGGAACAGTACAATGGTGGAAGTACATGCGTGGGACAGTATGTTCCGCCCCCCCCTTCGGGGGGGCTCCACTTCGTTAAGATATAACCCTACCCACACTATGTCCGAGATGTGGAGTGGATCTCGCTTCACGTGGAAAGTCGTAAACCCATGTGGAATGGTACAATGGTGGAAGTACATGCGTGGGGACAGTATGTTATTTTCCGCCCCCCTTCGGGGGGGCTCCAATTCATTAAAATATGACCATACTCAAACCATATCTGAGGTATAGAGTAGATCTCGCTTGCTCGGTCAGTCTGCGCCGCGAGAAGAAGCGTGCGCGCGCGTGTGTGTTCAACCCGTACCGATTGGTGCGGGAGGGGGCAGATGTGACCTTGTAAATGAAAACGGTAGTTTGTTTATGATTTTAAAGGTAACTACACAGGCATTTTAATAAAAATTACTAAGAAAAAGTATTAAAAGTTTTAGTTTTCAATTTGTTATATCTCCTAAACCAATGCCGTCCTCCACTTTATTCTTGCGGGGAATTACTTAGAAAACTCTCTCCTACAACATACCTAAGTGACAACGAAATCGGTGAGGTGTGACCTATTCTGCATATTTACCTAATTATTATTCGGTAAATAATGTTACTATTTGTATTTTTAATTTCTTGAAAAGTGAAATCATAAGAAAACATGATAATTAATGCAGAATTTTAACGGTTTTCTTTAAAAATATTATTTTATATTCACTTTAACATTATTTTAGTATTTTTCACTAAATACTAAAATTATAGTTATAAAAATTAATTAATATTTTTAAGGAAAGACAACGAGATACCGCATTAATTATTATGATTTCATGTAAAATTTAATTTCAAGAAATTAAAAATGTTACTAAATAGTTATACCGTCATTTATCATATAATGTTAAATTTATACACTCGGAAAAACCCTATACTTGTAGTGTATTGTTCGTAAGGGTGGCCGTATGTCCGCTAGGATCCGATCAGGGGATCGATTATGAATTTTTTTACACACGTGAAAAGTGACTTTCTCCATTGCCTTCTTCTTCTATGTCCTTCGCTAGAAAAAGGCAATGGAGAAATTTTTCACTCTTCACGTGTGAAAAAATTTATGATCGACCTCCAGACTACTCATGTCTGATTGGATCTGAGCAAATACAGATTATTCTTGTCATATCTGACCTCGTCCGCCAGGATCAGATTAGATCTACTCATGGCTGAGTGGATCTGATCAGATATATGTATATTATTCTTATCCTATCTGATCTTTTTTTATTTTTCTCCGAGAGCAGGGGAGAAATGCTTTATGCATTCAACACGGGCAGCCGAACCCGTGGATATGCCCGGACTCACCCGAGAAGCGGGCATACCAGGCTAAAAAACCCCTCTCCTTGGACCCCCCTCCGCACTATAGGCGAGTCACCCCGGTGGACCTGTCGAAGGCATTACTTCGGAAGCGACCCGCCCAACAGTGGCAGGCTTTATAGCCTCCAATCACAGGCGGCCATCGAAACGCCCACCGTCCTAACCACACTCACTCATAAATAAATAAATAACAAATAAATAAATACATAAATAAATAGATACATTTAACCTCATACCAGATGGAAACACATCTCATTCATTCTTCTCCTTGTTAGGACGGCGGAGTGGGTGATCCACACGACAACAGACACTTTAGCCAGATGGTAACATTCAAATAAATAACTCCCCTATAGAGTAAAGGGCTAGGTGTTTCCTCCCATTAGGACAACCACACATCTGCTACTACGTGTACATACAATTAATAACTACACATACATTTATATATGTATTTATACGGACAGAACAGAACCGACAAGAACGCGATAGGTGTAACAAGAAAGATCCCACTGTTATAGAGTTACAATTATCGCCCGAACTTAGTAACACTAGCGCATTTAACAAAATCTCGCTGTGTATATAAGAAGCTACGCAGGCCTCACGCGCAGCCCTCTCTTCGTACCAGGGTACTTACATCTGTACCCAACGCAGTTTTATATCAGGCAATCGCAAAATATGTGTCCATAGGGCGGCTCCCCAAGGGGGCCGGCCAGACCTCCAAGATGCCCACATGATCCGCGGCCACGAAGCGCTCTCTGTCCCAGTTGTGCCAGATCTCGTCCGGAGAGTGGGTCTCCCCTTCCGGGAACAGCGAGTCCATCAGTTCCCCGAGTGTATCGGGGCTCAGAGTCTCCGATAGAGCGGGAGAAGACCTCCGAAGGCAGCCCATCACCATCTTATATGGCAGGCCCCACAGGTCGTCCTCTACTCCTAGTAGGAGTTCCTTCCATGCATTGGACTTTGCAATCTTGATCGCCTTCCGCAGAGTCCTTTTGGCTACCCGGTAGACTCTGTCCAGCTCTTCATTTGGGTTTCCAGACGCTCTTGCCCTCGAGCACTTCCTTCGAGCAGCGATGTACACTCTTCTTGTAGTGGCGACTTCCTCATTCCACCAATACGTTGTTCTCCTTGGTGGGCGAATGCCAGCCCTCCTGGCCGCAACATCGCAAGTATCGGAGATCCACGCTCCGACGTCGTCAGCCAAACAATCCGGCGAACGATTCGCGTCGAGACCGGAACTGAGGAACTCAAACGTTGACGCCAACAATTCAGCGTCCAGGCCTTTTATAGACCAGCGCGGGTATGGTTTCTTAATACTAATGTTCGCGCTATTTACATTATTTACAGGACGGTCACAAATTACGAACGCAATCAGTCTGTGGTCGGACAGCGTCTCCATATCGCAGATGACGCTCCAGTTTTTGACCTTGTCCGCGTACTGAGCCGAGACCCACGTGAGATCAACAATGGAGGATCCCTGGGGGCGCACACATGTGGGTTTGTTCCCTTTATTACAGAGGACCAGGTCGAGTTGGTCAGCCAAACCAAGGAGTACCTCCCCCTACGGTCGTCAGCGGGGGACCCCCAATATACTGATTTGGCGTTAAAGTCTCCACAAATAATGACGGGACCGCCAGCAGAGGCCACCGCGTCCGATAGTCTGTCAATAGCCTCTAAGAAACGCCCAATGCTAATGTTCGGGGATATGTATACCGATATCACTCGCACATCGCCGAAGCTCACTCCAATGATGTTATTAGAGCGGTGGAACACTACACAACCGGGCCCGACAAACTCCGGGCTCCACAATATGGCCGCAGTTGAGTCCGAACTCGAGATCCAATGGGCGTTGTCCGCGGGAATTCGCCATGGCTCAGCGAAGCAGCAGACACCTATTCTGTTTTCGAGAATATACTGCGTCATGAGGTCCTGTGACGCTCGGCTACGATTAATATTAACTTGGCAGAACCTAAGAGCCATAAGTCTGTCGAGTGGGTCCCGCTCTCCGATCGCGGGGTTGAGCACTGGGACAATTAATTGTACCTAACCTATGTTCCGGGTTCAACCCCTTGTCTCGACACACCACGCAACATGAGGGAAACGAACACTCCCTCAGCGCATGGTCTTCTCCTCCGCAGTTGAAACACGCTCGTCCTCTTTCTGTCGGCGAGCGACAGCCGCCCCTCACGTGACCGAAGTCCCAACAACGGAAGCACTGGACCGGTCGTGCCTTGAGGAGTACTATTTTCGCCATTGTCCATCCTACATTGATGGAACCCGCCGCCGCCAGTCGATTGGCTGCTGCCAAGGGGCACTGCACCCAAGCCGAGCACCCGGGGATCTTCTAAATGCGCCCACTTTGATGTCTCCGAGCGTGCAGCCGCCAATGTCGATTAATGCTGCCTGTAGTTTATCCGGAGAAATGGAACTATCCAGTCCGGAAACTCTCAGGCATCCGCCTTAGCTGAGCCATCTTCGCCAGAGATTTCAATTAGAAATCCTCTGTTAGCAGCAACCCTGATACGGGGTTTCATGATCCCCATATCCCATATCCCATATCCCATATCCATGATCCCGGTACGAGCTCGGATTCTGGCCGTCCGAGGACACCACGACCTCGGAGTCCGTGAAAAGAGCCATACTATTGGCTCTTAAAGGAGGACGGATTTGGATGTTCTCCACAATCTTTGGCACACCCTTCTCCATGGGTGGTGGACCGTCGTCGAAGGCCCTCTCCTTCAGGGCCGCAATGTCCCTCTGTAGATGCATGAGGATGCTCATCTCCTTGGTCAAGCTAGCCTCATAGTCCTCCAGCCTTTTGTTGGTCGATTGGTCCGTGGATTCCCCCGGTGGGGGCAGCGGCCTCAGTCAAGGCGCGAGACCCGTGCTTACGGGTAACGCGAGGCTTCACCGTCGGGACCGATGGTTGTTTCACCACGGGCGGCGCCATGGACCGGGTCGTCTCGCGAGGTGGATTTTGATCCGATCCTGTCCCTCAAAGCATTCAATTCCGCGCTTAATGCGGAAACACGCTTCTGTGAATCTTCCAACTCAGCCTTGAGTTGGCTCTCGGTTCTCTTGGCCATCCTCAGCTGACTTGACAGATCTTCATTCCGCTTCCGTAAAAAGGGAACGTCTCCGGCATCTTCCACCCTCTCGGAAAAGACCAAGATTACGTCTTTAAGAAGCGCGATGCGGTCTTTAATCGCACCCGAGATTCCGCCTTGGAGCTTGCTGCTCTTGATGCGCATCGCATCTATCTCTTCCAGCCACACCTTGGCCATGCCTGCTATCTCCGCGGAGGGCAAGGACGCGTAAGATTCTCTAGGGTCTTTTCTCAAGGCAGGAACCTCCGGACTGGGAACATTAACCCTGGGCTGGGCCGGATTTCTGCCTCTCCTGAGCCTCTTCTTCCTGGGCTTCCGGTTCCTTTGTCTGGGCGATGAGTCGTCCACCGGGCAGTCCTCAGAAGAAATCACTATTGGCTCGCCCACAGGGCGACCACCCGTCCCCTCCTCGGGCGGGGAGTCATCCGACGTCACTAGTGGACGGAGCCACTTAAGCTCCTCCTGACCGGCTCGGATTCCGATGAGATCACCTCCTGCGAGACCGCCTCGGGCGACTCCGGGGAATCCCTCTTTCTTTTAGCTGAGACTTCTATTTCCGCAGCTCTCGATCCCTCTGCCTCGCCAAACGATGCACTTGGAAGGTGGTCGATGTTTCCAGCTGCAATCGCCTTATCCGTCGTAGACAAAGGCAACTCCAATGGGTCCACCATCTCCTCGCAGCTCAGCATCTCCGCCGTGCTGCCGTCTTCCTCTTGAGTGGACAGAGCCGCCGATTTGTCAGTTAGATCAGTAATCCCCTTGCTTGTTAACGGCACGGTTAGCTCCTCAGGGTTACCAGGCCTGAGGAGTTCGTTCGGGGAAACGCCGTGCCGGTCGTCGGTGTTCCGAATCACCGACTGAGTGTTCTCTATTGTGCTCATGACGCCGCATAATGGGGTACACAGCACAAAAATCTCTAAGTCCGGGGACAGTCCGTTGCCATAAATCACTACACCTTAAATCGTGGTCCATAGACAGGCGGTCGTACCGAAGATCAGTCCAGCAACCCAGCCAGAACGCCGGTGCCAAACGACCCGACGCCCTGCCTGGGAGGTACCCCAACGCAAATATCCGGGCGAAATATTCGGTCGATGTGGAGGACACCCGGATCCTCCACATAAGCCTATTTACAATAGGGGGGCGGCCGGTACCCTACTGGGACCGTTTGCGACCACAAAATTAGTGTCCCTGTAGCCATGCCCCTCGACACGGTGCCTAACGCCTTAGGCTGGGACAGTAATTCCACAGTGTCGTAAATTACGACTATGGATCCCTCAACGCTATATGTATGTACAGTAGCGACTTAAAATTAGCGCACCATCGCATCTATATCTTACACTATTTACAGAAATCTTACAGCGATGTGGCAACAGTATATACAATCTATACCCTACAACGCATAACGCGCCTACAGGATTAAATCAGTGATAGTGACTTAAGTTTGACGCACCATCGCCTCTATATTCTACAGTACGCCTACTATTTACAGAACTAATTTAGCGATGATAACGTCCGCAGTCACACCGACTTCAGGGACGGACCTCGGTAAGAGCCATGCTCAACTACCTAGAAGGACAATCTAGTACGTCTTTAACAAGCCGCTCAGGACTTAGGTTAATCGATGAAAGGTGAACATCATACAAAGATGCCACAGTATATGATAGCCAGGGAATAACTACATCGCTACTCATACAAGACACCCGGGCTCTACCTTCGAAGCCTTTGTTTGCTACATGGGGTTTACCCCTTAAAACACGACACGACCGGGCCGGAGTCCCTAAGGACTTCTACAGCGATCACGCCGTTATCAAAAAACGTCACGATTCGATAAAGTCATGACGCACACAACCGTGGTTACCCCATTGGCGGCACTCGAGTTGGCCACGACACTATCCGGCTCATTTATATAGCCCGACGACTAAATTTTACATCCGAGAAAGTGCCAAGGGCCCCACGCCACGCAGCGGCAAGTCCCCGAACTCAGCAGCCAGAGTATCTCATATTAGGAAACGCAAACGCGTCGTCTGCGCCTCCGTAGGTCGAATCGTCCCGTGGTCAAAAATAATAAATTGCCGGAGAAACCAAACAATCTAAAATCTCCCTCAAATTCAGCCTACCCTCAGTGTTCGCGATTTTAACCAGTCCGACACGTTGGTCCCGCGGTAATCAAGCAGCTATATCTAAATTCCTCATGGTCATTATGGCCCAGGTGTCGTAAGAACACCGCCAATCGTACTCGAACAATACGGCGCGATCTGTCGCCTTATGGGCAGTTCTCAATTACATCTGCCCACGCCAGGCGGGCTCGAGATGCGTGTGAAACAACAGATGGTCCTTTACTCTCATTTACTGACGGCCAGCTCAAAGCGCATGAGCGCGAGCGCTCCGAACACCAAGATATTAATTCTCACGGAACTCTAATCTCTCGAAGAGTACGCGGTGTTTAATCTATGCTCACACACGCCGACTTCGGCAGGATATCCTTGTCATGCGTGCAACGCATCCAGGGAAGCCGGCACAACCCGCCGGACCATAGGCAGCACCTACCTCAGCCAATCCGAGCAGGCCAGTGACGTGCGCAGAG
>NW_011966855.1:18911-27359 GCF_000949405.1 Vollenhovia emeryi | reverse complement strand
GCGCAGAGTACGGCATGCCCCGCTCCCCGCGATCGAAAGCCATACGCGGTCTTAAGCTTCAATTTATATTTCAGAAAAGCCGCGCCAGGACAAGGACCACCACGATTAAGACAGAGACGGAAGCAATCCAACCCCCGGCACACCCCATCCCAAAACGGTACAACGGCCAAAAAACCAGTACTCAGTCCTGTAAAGCGCGATCCGAACCGGCAAGACATAACCTCTTCGGGAACTAACTAATCGTCTCAAAGATTCGTCCCGCATTCCAAGAAGCCACCCATACGCTTGGCCCGACAGACAGCCAGGGTAGCTAACCTCGAAGGTGGAGCCGCGAGTCCTGGCTACCCGCCAGGACACGCGGCTCCACCGCGGTCTAGGCCATCCACAGAAGCCCGCGATCAGTGGCACGAAACGTCTCAATGACAGGGCTCGGCCGCCCCGTTCCCCACGAGTCACACCCACTCTAATACACAATTCGCGTATCCTTCATTTGAAAGAAGCAGGTCACGAGGGGTTAGGGAGAGCAGGAATCGCATACACGTACGCCCGCTCTCCCCGGCGCCAATTACGTGACCGCAATTAAGTCCACCCGCGAGTAACACGCGACGCCGACCGCACGGGCCGGCCCGTGCACCCCGTCACAATTCCCACAACGGTTCCGAGCATCTTCCAGGGTCGCGTGATTCTAACCTGCAAACCGTCGCGAACCCCCGAATCGCGGCAGAAAACCGTCCCCGAGCACTCACTTCACTCCACTTAACCTGAAAAGAGGAAAAGAGGGGACACACAATATAATATTCGTTCAACGATATCCCTCGATGTGACAAGGCAGGTCCGTATTTTATTATTACCCGTGCGTGCCTTTAGAAAGGCAAGCGCACTTCGTCTACCTGCAACAAACAAGTTAGTGACGGGCAACATATCCTTACCTCTGCCCGCCACTTATTAACACACATATAACACATTAAAATATATGTACAGTCAGTGGTTAGACCCGGCGCTGAACTAGCAGGATCATAACCAGAACACGGATTCTACTCCACGTAACACCGCGCAACACAACGTGGAGCCGCGGTCAAGTTTATACGTCCCCCGCGCACACGCTCGGAACAACGCGGTCAATCCATCCCGGCCCCATCAAGGCACGATCACCGCACGAGAAGCGCAGCATCCCGACCGGAATAACCCCGTCAAAAGCAGCGCAAGACACGAAAGGCGGAACTCAAATGGCCGTTCCCGCACGTCAGCATTAGTGATGCGCGATTCTGATTCGATTATTTGAGAATCGATCTTTTTCTCAAAATTAATCGCAATTTTTGATCGATTATTCAGACGGTCGATTATTTATGAATCGATTACTTTTTCACGATTTTTTGGGTAATTGATTATTTTCAAATTTGTATATATAATGACAGAGAATTCCACGGTAACAATTTTTAGTGTTTATTTATTGCTTGAAGCCTTGCGTCTATGAGACTAGAACTCAGTCAATGTTCTCGAGCCAAAAAATGTGTAACCAATCATCTTGCAGCTTTTCCGTAAAAGATGCAATTTGATTGACTACATATTTCTCGGAACTGGAACTTGGACAAGTTCTTGGATCATGAACACAAGGATTTACGCCAGGCTTACTTTATCTGTAAGCCCGGGTCTACAATAGGTGTAGTAAGCCTTAAGTCGTAAGAAATTGACCAATCACAGTCTAAAGTGAGGAGAATAATCGTTTGTGATCGATCAATTTCTTACGGCTTAAGGCTTACTACACCTATTGTAGACCCGGGCTTATCGCATATAAAATTGCATAACTGCATAGCATAAGACTGTCTAGACCAATGAACATGCGATGTAAATCAATATGGCGACTTAATGCTCGATACTCATTGGCTTAGAAGGCTCTTGTGCTATGCATATGCAGCTATGCAACGTTGTGTGCAATGGCCCTTAAGGTGCAAATTCATGGGACGCCGGTTTCAGCGTTGTACATACACGTATCGGCATAAATGTCGTCCTTATTTATATAAGACGCACACACACAAACAAGCGGGTAATTAATCCGCGAACACATTAATCAGAGTATTGAATACCGGCCTATACTCACGAGCGGGTGTACTACAGCGCCGCGTAGTGGTGGCGACATTTTACAGTTAGCAAATTCGTGCCCATCTACAATAGAGATTAAACCCTAAGCCTTAAGAAATTGACTAATCATAGTCGAATACTACGTATTGCGGATCGCGGATCACGGTGCAAACCCATAGAGCAGAACGGTGTACGCAGAAAATCGCGGAACGACAGCTTCGACCAATCACGAAAACATCGGAACACTCGTGATTGGTCAAGGCTTCCGTTCCGCGATTTTCTGCGTACACCGTTTCGCTCTATGAGTTTGCACCCTCATGGCTCCTGCCCACTGGACGTGGTAACGTTGCCGCGCGGCGGAACTTGGCTAGGGAAACCAGCACTAGCCAATCAACGTCTCGTGCGCTCGGATGTGGATTGGCTAGTGCTGGTTTCCCTAGCCAAGTTCCGCCGCGCGGCAACGTTACGGATTCAGACTGAACGCGATGAGCGATGAGCGACGAGCGATTATCCAATGGGCGTACAGGTTATATGGGAAAGCGTATAGTTTTCCTATAAAGACTGTACGTCCATTGGATATCGCTCGTCGCTCATCGCTTACCGCGTTCAGTCTGAATCCAGCCTTACTTGTGTAATAAAGGGGCAAAAAGCGGGAAGTCCAAACAAAACAAATGACTCGTGAATCTCGTGATACACTGAAGCGAATCAAGAGCTGGTGATACATTGAAACGAATGTGAACATAAGGCGAGTTGACTTTTTAAGATTTATTTCAACAAAATGTCTGTCTCAAATCTTATCCAAAAACGAAGAAAGAGTTCTGTGCATGAGTTTTTCATAAAGCTTAACGACATTTCAGTACGATGTACCCTGTGTCAAAAGATTTATAAAAACCATGGAAACACGATTAATTTAATTAGCCACCTACAACGAAAGCACTCAGGACATATTAATCCGGGAGATAATTCTGCACAAAAAACAATATGCTGTACGCAAACGTCTGTCGATCACGAATCCGAAGATGACCCTACATTGACTGAATCTCGTCCGGCTTCACCATCAATATTGGCAACTGTTCCAATTAAACGATCAAGATCTTACACTCCGATACATAAGACAAATGCGAGTAACCCCGGTATAATTTGTTCATCAGAGGATTCTTCGACTCTAATCCAGAAGCAACCATCCATCGACAAAACTTTTCACAAAATCAAAGCATACGCTGGTAATTTATAGAACAGTCATATCA
Organism: Vollenhovia emeryi; assembly: GCF_000949405.1. Classification (NCBI taxonomy): domain Eukaryota; kingdom Metazoa; phylum Arthropoda; class Insecta; order Hymenoptera; family Formicidae; genus Vollenhovia; species Vollenhovia emeryi. The sequence goes on along the minus strand of NW_011966855.1, from coordinate 24,033 downwards.
AGAATATCTCTAAGCATATCGTAGCTTATTTGAATTTTATTATTTCAGATGGTGGTAGCAAAACGTCTAAGATTACGAACGCTCTCATGTATATGATAGCGGTAGACCGACAGCCTTTCTCAGTGGTAGAGGATAAAGGATTCAGGAATCTCTTAAGTGTCGTGGCACCTCTATACACTGTGCCATGTCGAAAAACTATTACAAAGCGGATAGACGAAAAATACGAGCTACTTAGTTCGAAAATTAAAACCATGCTTTCAAAAATCGACACCCTTCGTTTAACTACAGACATCTGGACAGAAACATTTAATACCCAGAGTTATATTGGCATCACCGCACATTATATCAATTTTGAAGGTATGCAACTGGAATGTCTATCTTTGGGAATAAAGGAGCTTGAAAAATGCCACAATGCAGAATATATATCGACAATTGTAAGCGAGATAGTAGATGAGTGGTACATTAATGCCGATTCAGTAGTAGCTGTAATTACAGACAACGCTTCCAACATCGTGAAGGCAATACGGGATACGTTTGGGTATCGAAGACATATGCCGTGTTTCGCTCACACCCTAAATCTAGTTATCCCAAACTCAATCACTGCAACACCGGAATTCCAGACTGTGGTAAAGAAAGTGAAATCTATTGTCACATACTTCAAACGTAGTGTGAAAGCAGAAGATGCACTCAAGGACTTGCAGACATCGGATCTTAAAAACGACGGACTGGTTTTGAAATTAAAGCAGGAATGCGAAACACGTTGGAATTCGATTTTTTATATGATCGAAAGATTCGTTCAATTGGCAAATCACGTGAATAGCGTATTGATTACCCTTCCGCGAAAAAAGCAGGATGATATACCAGAGATGACAACACACGCCGAGCTACAAATTTTGAAAGATGCCTGTGCCATTTTACGTCCGGTCGAACGCGTTACCACTGAGATGTCGAGCGAGTCTTACGTCACGTGCAGTAAAATCATCCCCATCGTTAATTGCCTGATAAAAACTTTGGAAAAACTCACAACTGAACATGATATTTCGGAATGTCTGCACAAAAATATTTTACGAGAACTTTACAGAAGATTTCACAGCGAAGATTTAAATGTCGAAAAAAATATTTTTTTAGCTACATCCACTTTACTGGACCCACGCTTTAAGAAACTGCACTTCCGTAGCCCATTAGCTGTTTCTACAGCAATAAGCAAGATTTGTCAGTTGATGAAAGAAAATCAGGAAGGACCTCAATCCACTGTTTCCGTCGCAGAAAGTACATCAAATGTTACTGAAAAAACAGAAGATTTGTGGAACGTACATGACGAATTGATTGCATCTTCATCAACAAATTGCGACGAGCCTGGTGGCATACCAATCGAATTTCGACAGTTTCTTAATGCCAATGTCATCAGCAGAAGCAAGGATCCATTAAAAGTTTGGCAAGAACTGAAGGATATTTACCCAAACGTATACAAAGTCGCCATGAAATACTTCGTGATTGTGGGAACGTCTGTCCCATCTGAACGTTTGTTTAGTGCTGCCGGAGATATTATTAGTGCGAAAAGAAGCAGAATCGCGGGAAAAAAAGCGTCACAGATTATATTTCTAGGATCTCTACCTGAAAAATATTGGAACTACAATACAGGTACCTGAATACATCGAATCGACGTAAAACTCAAGATAACGTAAAGTATAAGTATATTTTTAAATTTTGGCAATACAAAAAAGTTTAACGTTAAATACTTTTCAATAAAATAATAAAAAGATTTATAGCATATTGCAATTGGATTCGTTTTATTACTAGAAACCTTTGAAGACAATTAATAATTATTCATTGTCTTATTTACATTTTTATGTTATAATTAGTTAGTATTAATCAGTATTCTTAAGTTGTGAGATATTTGTAGCTTGTGTAATATTTAAAAACTAGAAGTACGATTATCTTTCAGAAGTCTGTTTCTCTTGTCTAAGCAGAAGTTGGTCGAGTGCTTATAAATGTTGATGTCTTTGTGCTAGTTGTGTTGTTATCTATCGTTTTCGCAAAACTCATGTCGGTGTGTACACACACACGCGCGCGCACCCACACACACATATGGCTCCAGTAAAAATCCGATTTTTAATCGATTATCTATAATCGATTAATTTTACTCCGATGAATCGAATCGCAAATTCTTTTTTGTTAAATTTAATCGATTGTGAAAATCGATTTTTTTAGAGACATCGTCGCATCACTAGTGGAGCCCCCCCGAAGGGGGGGGGAGCGGAACATACTGTCTCCACGCATACATTTTTCTACTCACATATAAGTGACTCCCCTCCACCAAATGTAGATGGAAAAATGTATGCGTGGAGACAGTATGTTCCGCCCCCCCTTCGGGGGGGGCTCCACTTCGTTAAAAATAACCCTACCCACCCTATGTCAGAGGTGTGGAGTGGATCTCGCTTCACGTGGAAAGTTGTAAACCCATGTGGAACCGTACAACGCGTGGAATTAGTTTGGCCCTCCCCCCGCCCTTGCTCTTTCCTTACCTGCGTTCAATACTGAAGGTAAATGAAAGCATTTATTGTACATAGGATGTCAGAAAATTATATTTTAGTCGTTAAACATTTTTGTTTATAACTTTTTAATAAACACCGACCGATAGCAAAAACTTCTTGAAGGTCACTCAGGGTCATGATCTTTACAACATATGTCAAGATCAAGTTCATTTGGTTGACCTTATCTAAATATTTACCAAAAAACGTATTAAACATTTCAGTTTTCAATTTGTTATATCTCCTAAACCAATGCCGTCCCCCACTTGATTCTTGCAGGGAATTACTCAGAAAACTCTCCCCTACAACATACCTAAGTGGCGAGGAAATCGGTGAGGTGTGACCTATTCTGCATATTTACCGATCATATATACAGCTATAATAAAATAATAAAAAAATATATAAGTAACAATTTAATATTATTTATTACTTATTGTATACTGTTCGCGAATCTCGCGAGGAGAGTTCGCTGGTTACCGCTGCGGATGGAAGCAGGGTGAGAGGACTTAGCGGTGAGAGGCTCAGGGAACGAATGCACGCTTGCGAGGGTAGAAATCACGTGATCGTAACTCGGATCAATTGGGTAAAATATCGTGTCACAGTTTAATAAGAGTAAGATGCTTACAGTTGAGCAGTCTATGAATTAACGGTGGATGAGAAGTCTTTAATCACTTGCACGGGTCGATATTATTTATCGAGAACCGGCCTCGTGATGTAGATGCCCGTGAGCCGTGTCCACGCGGCGCCGGCGTGCGCGATGCGTGGTAAGTTTGAGCCGCCAGTGATGCTGTATCCCGAGCTGTCAGGGTTGAGTCGCACTGCTGAGTTCACTACGTGTCCGCACTGAATCTATTCTTCGATGAGAAAAGTCCACAAGAGCACTCTCAAGTCTTAAGCACTACACGACGCGTGTACTAGGTACGGTTGCCATGAGCCAAAAGCCCCGGTAACGAACGTGAAGAAGCGCCGTCGCCTCGTGTCGCGATCGGGCATGCGCGCGCAGCGCTCCTGCGGCGCTGCACGATCTGACCCGGCTGATGCTGCCATCACGCCGGCGACGAACTGACCGAGATTCAGAAATGAATCTCGAACATATACTATAATGTATATGTTTACATGGTGTATTATACATACAGGGTGTCTGATGCAAAAGTAGCCAACTTGAAAATAGTGGTAGATTGGGTTAAAGTAAGGAGAAATATCATGTGCCGCGGTACAAAAGTAACAGTAGTTATCGAGTAATTAATTTACACGTCTGAGCGAATGAGGATGCAGAATAGGGTAGGCCGGACTCGGAAGGCATTTAAGAAAATCGATCGATGAGCGGGAGGTGGAGCGACGCGCGAGATACTATGTTTATGTTTCGGGTCGCCCGTCGCTCGCGCTCGCTGCCGCGCTCGCCGCCCGCGCCGCGCTCCCCGCCGCGCCTAGGTTTTTTCCCACCACGGTGTATCTCGCGCGTCGCTCCACCTCCCGCTCATCGATCGATTTTCTTAAATGCCTTCCGAGTCCGACCTACCGTCTCCTGCATCCTCATTCGCTCAAACGTGTAAATTAATTACTCGATAACTATTGTTACTTTTGTACCGCGGCACATGACATTTCTCCTTAGTTTAACCCAATCTACCACTATTTTCAAGTTAGCTACTTTTGCATCAGACACCCTGTATACATAAAAATAGTCATCTTATTGTTAGTTTCAAAATTTCAGATCAATCTAATAATTTATTTACATCAAGTAATGTTTTATGACTTGAGCCAAATTGGGGCCAAAGTAATTGAATTTGAGACGACAAACAGGCATTCCGAATGACCTGTCAAAATATTCGGAACAAAGCATGAAAATTTGGAACTATTCCGAAAAACTCGGAATGTATGATCACTTTAACAAATGCGTTATTATATTTGTAGCAAAAATATTCAAACAACGTACCTGGAGGAAAATTCTGTAATTCTCCCTTATCTCATCACAATTGTGATCCAGTCCAGTTGTAAACGTATTCTTTTTAAAAGAAGCAATCTTAATTGTCAGCAATCAACAGCATCGTATTTGACATATGCAGAGATAATCACAGCAAATATCACGGTATACTTGAAACCTGAATGGAACTGTTGCAAGGAATGTGAAAAAGTGTACTATGTCGCAATACCGGCTTTACGTGATGAGAGCCTGAATAATATAGGTCTTGTTTTTATAGGTAATATACAGGGTGAGTTAAAAAAATTTTCCTAAGAGATCCCACACAGCAAAACAAGTTTCAGAAAGCTTTCCGAAAGATAACTTGGAAACTAATATTGAAATGTAAAATTGAAATCATTCAGAAATATCTTGAAACGTTTCATCAAAATCACATGTCATTGAAAGCTTTCCAAAAGATACCTTGGAAATTAATATTGAAATGTAACATTGAAATCATTCAGAAGTATTTCTGAAACGTTTTATCGAAATCATTTATGATCCTTCTCACTGAAATATTTCAGAAATATTACGAAACATTTCAGAGAAATATTTCGTACGTAATCTCTAAAACATATATTATTGAAAGCTATCCAACATATAACTAGGAAATTAATATTGAAATGTAATATAG
>NW_011966855.1:14135-18811 GCF_000949405.1 Vollenhovia emeryi | reverse complement strand
GGGTAGCCCGTCGCTCGCGCTCGCTGCCGCGCTTGCCGCCCGCGCCGCGCTCCCCGCCGCGCCTAGGTTTTTTCCCATCACGGTGTATCTCGCGCGTCGCTCCACCTCCCGCTCATCGATCGATTTTCTTAAATGCCTTCCGAGTCCGGCCTACCGTCTCCTGCATCCTCATTCGCTCAGACGTGTAAATTAATTACTCGATAACTATTGTTACTTTTGTACCGCGGCACATGATATTTCTCCTTATTGTTAGTTTAACCCAATCTACCACTATTTTCAAGTTGGCTACTTTTGCATCAGACACCCTGTATAATACTCGGTATTACACAAAATCAGAGATAAAATGTTTGTATAAAAGTATTATAATATTGTTGAATTTTTCACGGAACGATTGATGGGAAGAAACTTAACGTAATTCCTAAAATTATAAATGACAAAAATTAGATTTAGAAAATAATGGACTTTGTGGCACCGAGCAACGCCAGAGAGCACTTTAAGTCAATATTAAAAATCGCGAATAACGAAAATAAATATACACAGTGTATTCAAAAAGTTCCAGGACTGGTCGCACACAGATCAAACAACGCCATGTATTGACTCCTCTTTAATATCAAGCTTCTACATAGTCTCCCGCCAATTCGATACAACGCTTAAAACGAGTCGTCAGGTCCATCATCGCCTTCTGGAACGCCTCCACTAGAATACTGTTCAGTTCCTTTGTCACCGTCTTTTCAATTGCCTCTACTGACTCATATCGATGTCCCTTCATCTTCAATTGTAGCTTAGGAAACACAAAATAGTCTGGGGGGGGGGCAGATCAGGTGAGTTCGCAGGGTGGTTGATGCTCACAACTTGCCTTTTCGTCAAAAACTCCTGTACAACTATGGACTTGTGAGCCGGTGCATTGTCGTGCAACAGCCACCATTCTCCGATCTCCAACACTTTTGGCCTCACAGACTGCATTCGTTTTAAAAGTCGTTCCAAAACGTCTCTGTAGAATGTCCCAGTCACAGTGGAGTCACTTTTTCAACATTTTCATCATTTCGACTCGAACGCGGACGACCTGATCTCTCGTCATCTTCCGTTGATTCTCTTCCATTTCTGAATCTCGCGAACCACTCAAACACTCGCGAACGACTCATAGCATCGTTACCATACGCAGTCTCCATCATATCATACGTTTCTGTGGCTGATTTGCCAAATTTAAAAACAAAATTTGATATTTGTTCGTTGCTCCATGTTTGTACGATGACACGAACACACTGAGACTCTTTGTGCAAATGAACGCCTACAAGATAGAACTTGTCAAAACCGATTGCAGCTTCGTATGGGCATTGCTAGAGATCGTTCCTACGTGATGTAATTTGTTCCGCAGTGATGGGGCCACTACTACTTTTTTAAGGGCGGGAATCCTAGAACTTTTTGAATACACTGTGTAATACAGTAAATCTGACATTTGCTTCGTAAAACCAAACAGAAAAATAAAAGGTAAATGTCCTTAAGTCATCAACACCGACTGTAATAAGTATTGTGGCGATCCTGGGAAGTTATCTGGATGTTAACTAGAGCGTTGAATGTTCCTTAAGATTTATATCCGCGCTATCATTTAACTAAGTTGGAGCTGTGAATAGTTGAATAATATTAATTCAATTGGTTATAAACATCGCATAAGTGTTCGCAACATCTCAGTATGACTGAAGTCACACTTCGACGTCACAGCGACCGCCGCAACGATCTTCAATGTAGAGAAGTTGATTGAGTACGTCACAACTCTAAGCCATGACGATATCAAATTATAATTGAGGATGGACATCACGGTTGTAAGCCGTGACAATCTCAAGGAGTGCAGTTTCCTGCGTGTGTTACGGCTGCGAACCGCGACGAATCTCAGAGGATGCAGTTGCCTGCGTGCGTCGCGACTAAGAGCCGCGACGAGTCTCAGAGTATGCAATTGCTTGCTTGCGTGCGTTGCGAAAGCGAGATGCGACGAGTCTCAGATGTGCAGTTGCCTGCGTGCGTCGCAGTCGCTATCTGCAACGTTTCTCAAAGCTGAAAAGAGAGAGAGAAAGTACCTTCTGGAAATCCAGACGATCCATCTGTATGGCCAACATCAATCTATCAGAGCCAACAGCAGGCAACCCCCGATAAAATCGCGGGGTGCATACCTCCCTCGTCCAGAAGAATCTGGTATGTAACGGGACTCAAAATGGCGACGGATGAATCCGTCGTAAAGCAAGGCCTCGGCTAAATGAGATGAGCCGAATCCCAAGCCAACTAACCTCGTCGGTCCTTCTAGCGCTTGCTCTATGAAAAAGCAAGCTCGCAGTATCTCTCAGCGCGTAATAAAGCACCTCTCGCAGAAAATCAGTGGAAAAAGGATTTCACAATCCTATGCGCACGTCCTCTCGGTTGATGAGATCGGGCCCAAGGAGGAAGTCAACGAACTTTCCATCAGGCGCCTCGCAAGCCCGACTCTCCTCTCACTGCGCATGATCGCGACAAGCGCCCATTTCGTGCAACGAACCGGTCACCCGTAGCGCCCTCATTCGTGCGTTAGCGGGATGGCGTGAACGGTGTAAGTTCACGGGATCGGAATACATTATTCTTTTTTATACAATGTTCGAAAATAAAAGATTTGTCCCTTCGAAGCTTCGATCCTTCGAAGATTCCTTCGTTCCTTCGAAGTCTTTCGAAGCTTCCCGCACAGAACAAAAACCTCCAATAGATGTTCAATAGACGTCCACCATGGAGATGCAAAACCTCCATTAGACGTCCACGTAAAATCTTACGGATCTCTAATAGACATCCACAGTTCCGCACATTTGCTACTTCCATTGGACATCCATTAATTAGCATACCCATAGATGTCATATGGATGTAATAAAGAGTAATTATAGATATTTAAGAAAATTGATGAAATATATAATCTATACTCTTTTAATCTGTTTGACTGCGCTATCTTTTAATATGTTCTGTCTTCTTATTTATTATAATCTTATCGGACCGACTGCGTATATGTTGTTTTAAATTTTAATTTGTATTCCTAGCTTAAGAGGATGCTAAACCCGTCTGTTTTATCGACATTTTTGTTTAGAACTAATCTTTTAATTGGCTTTATAGAAATGCAAAATTCTTATACGGAATTAAAGTACGCAGCAAAATCTACACTATTCTGGTCGACTTTATATCAAAAACAAAAAAATACAAATTTTACTAATTTTTGGCATACTTGACGACAATATTTGCTTGATACAAAAATTCTACACTAGATATATACAAAAACAGACCAGACTAGACTAGGGATAACATATAAGAATAATATCGTGCAATTAGAACTAAGATTAATAGCCTAGAAAAAGATTACTTCTAATTACCGCAAGTCAAAAAATCCAAGTCTAGAAGACGAGAAAAAAAGTAGTATGGCGTGTAAAAATAGTTGCAGGCTTTCTCGAGAGATGTCACTGCCAAACATCTGTCAGATTGTCGGTGGCAACATGGCAGCAGTCGCAAGCCGGCGATAATTGCGTCCAGCTGATCGCATCAGTGACTACGTTTACACGTCACCCTTAATCGGGTTTAATAACATCTGTAGTTATAAAACTAGCCAATCACGACTATTCCTCAGAAGAATGGAATGACTGTGTTTGGCCAGCCCCTTAACTACGGATGTTATTAAACCCGATTATGGTGCCGTGTAAACATAGTCATTGAGACTAGATCCACATGGAGCGTAACTTGCGTAACAGTAACCTGCGTATCACCAATCACAGAACTATTTCAACGGAATTATTGAAACGGTTCTATCAGAAAGACCCTGTGATTGGTTATACGCAGGTTACGCAAGTTACGCTTCATGTGAATCCAGCCTGACGCGAGCATGGTGCGACGCGAGTTTCGCAATACATAACAAACGTGAATGCGAGTGTGACAGAAGAGTGAAACATGAAATAACGTGCTAGTCTTTCCCGTCTTTCCGCAAGAAATATGCGTGCGCGCGCGCGCGTGTGTGTGTGGCGTGTATGTTGTGTGTGCGTGGGTGTGCGTGCGTGTATAATATGTAATGAAATATTCTTTCTGCAAGAAACGTTATACAATATTTCTTGCAGAAAGACTAAGGCTGGATTCACATGGAGCGTAACTTGCGTAGCGTAACCTGCGTATCACCAATCACGGGGTCATTCTGATAGAACCGTTTCAATAATTCCGTTGAAATAGTTCTGTGATACGCAGGTTACGCTTACGCAAGTACGCTCCATGTGAATCCAGCCTGAGGGTGGCTTCACCTGGAGCGTAATTTGTATAAGCGTAACCTGCGTATCACCAATCACAGAACCATTTCGACGGAATTATTCAAACGGTTCTATGAGAATGACCCTGTGAGTGGTGATACGCAGGTTACGCTTACGCAAGTTACGCTCCATGTGAAGGCACCCTAACCCGTTTCATTCTTCTGTCGCACTCACACACACGTTCGTTATTTATCGTGAGACTTTCACGCCACGCTGTGCTCGCATCTCTCAGGGTGACGTCCCATGGAGCGGAATACGCGGAAGCAGAATCAGCGGATCGCTCCACGGTAGTGACAAGATGAAAAAATGTCAGGTGCGTCAATTATGTAATGGTACTAGTAAAATAAATACTAGATGCGTCTAATTCCTGACGGTACTGACAAAATG
>NW_011966855.1:0-11731 GCF_000949405.1 Vollenhovia emeryi | reverse complement strand
TAATCCGCCCTTTTCAGGGCGACCAATGTTTTTTAACACGCAAGCAAGCAATTGCATACTCTGAGACTCGTCGCGGCTCTTAACCGTGACGCATGCAGGCAACTGAATCCTCTGAGATTCGTCGCGGTTCGCAGCCGTGACGCACGCAGGAAACTGCACTCCTTGAGATCATCACGGCTTACAACCGTGATGTCCATCAATTATAATTTGATATCGTCATGGCTTAGAGTTGTGACGTACTCAATCAACTTCTCTACATTAAAGATCGTTGCGGCGGTCGCTGTGACGTCGAAGTGTGACTTCAGTCATACTGAGACGTTGCGAACGCTGATGCGATGTTTATAACCAATTGAATTAATATTATTCGACTATTCACAGCTCCAACTTAGTTAAAGGATAGCGCGGATATAGATCTTAAGGAACATTCAACGCTCTAGTTAACACCCAGATAACTTCCCAGGATTGCCACAATACTTATTACAGTCGATGTTGATGACTTAAGGACATTTACCTTTTATTTCTCTGTTTGGTTTTACGAAGCAAAGGTCAGATTTACTGTATTATATTTATTTTCGTTATTCGCGATTTTTAATATTGACTTAAAGTGCTCTCTGGCGTTGCTAGGTGCGACAAAGTCCGTATTATTTTCTAAATCTAATTTTTGTCATTTATGATTTTAGGGATTACGTTAGGTTTCTTTCCATCAATTGTTCCGTGAAAAATTCAACAATACTACTTTTATACAAACATTTTATCTGTGATTTTGTGTAATACCGAGTATTATATGTATAATACACAATGTAAACATACTTCTTTAAAACGTCTTTAAGATATCTTTTAGACGTGTATGTCTAAAGACATCTTTAAGATGTCTTTTAGACATGCATGTTATCTGGGTACATTATAGTATAAGTAATAAATAATATTAAATTGTTACTTATATATTTTTTATTATTTTATTATAGCTGTATATATGATCTAACCTGGATTATTTGCATCGTGTCTACCCCTTACAAAAAGTACATTATAAATATAGTTTTTCTTAAATAATTATTATTTGGTAAATAATGTTACTATTTGTATTTTTAATTTCTTGAAAAGTGAAATCATAAGAAAACATGATAATTAATCCGGAATTTTAACGGTTTTCTTTAAAAATATTATTTTATATTCACTTTAACATTATTGTAGTATTTTTCACTAAATACTAAAATTATAGTTATAAAAATTAATTAATATTTTTAAGGAAAGACAACGAGATACTGCATTAATTATTATGATTTCATGTAAAATTTAATTTCAAGAAATTAAAAAATGTTACTAAATAGTTATACCGTCATTTATCATATAATGTTAAATTTATACACTCGGAAAAACCCTATAATTGTAGTGTATTTTTCGTAAGGGTGGCTATATGTTCGCTAGGATCCGATCAGGGGATTATGAATTTTTTTACATACGTGAAAAGTGACAAATTTCTCCATTACCTTCTTCTTCTATGTCCTTCGCTAGAAAAAGTAGGCAATGGAGAAATTTTTCACTCTTCACGTGTGAAAAAATTCATGATCGACCTCCAGACTGCTCATGTCTGATTGGATCTCAGCAAATACAGATTAATTTTGTCATATCTGACCTCGTCCGCCAGGATCAGATTAGATCTACTCATGTCTGAGTGGATCTGATCAGATATAGATTATTCTTATCCTATCTGACCTCGTCCGCTAGGACCGGATCAGATCTACTCATGTCTGTTTAAATCTGATCAGATAGGGCCAATATTTTGATCAAATCAGATATAAGCGAATTTGATCTAATTTGATCTGATCAGGTCTGTTCAGATCTTTTCCATTTTTTCCCGAGTAATTATTAATATTAAGTTTATTATCACATCATTGCAAGTAAAATCAGATTGTATCCCACATTACTGTTTTTTACATGTTAAGCTTTATATATTACGACGTTAAATAAACATAATTTCAGCTGATTTGTATAAAATAAAATACACAAATATTTCAGCAGCATTGCATAACGTATAACATTTCTGTAGTAACAGAATATTTGTTTTACCGGCAACGTTATTGAAACCACAACGAAACAAAAGTGGAAAAAATAATTTTATTTCAACAAATTGATAATAATAAAATACTAATGGTAAAATAATTGATTTTCAGAACATCCGTGACGAAAAAGAATTAAGATTAATTAAAATACGAGAAGCAATTGAGCAGCAGCGGGAGCTTCATGTTAAAAAAATGATTATTGCTGAAGCAGAGGAGAAGATTGTTCTATTAAAACTTTTGAAAGAGGAAGAGGCGCTCAAGCAAACTGCATAATACTATATCAAACGTATATTAATAACGATATAATATATGATCTTAAATATCCTGTATACTTACCATACACTTACCATAAACGGTAAAGTCTTACCTGTTTAATTTTGTTTAAACCTGTTTAAATTTTGAAACTCCACTTTAAATAAGGAAAATTTTATTTAAGTTTTTGTTAAATAAATAAACAGTTCTTAAGTAAAAATTAATTTTTAATTTATACATTTATGCAAGTATGAATTTATTTATCTTCATTCACATTATTAAAACGTCATAATTTGCAATACTGTTTCATGATTATGAAAAATGTCTTAAAATAAAAGCGGTTCTGTGTACAATTCCTATGCCATCTTGTTTTTGATTACAATGTCCTCAAATATATTTTCATTGAACTCTTCTTCGATTACTTCGCCCAGATTATATTCAATACACACATTGTGCAAAACAGCAGTGGCACAAACAATTGCCACCGATGTGTTCAACTTCGTTCTTAAACCGTAATATAGGCATGGAAATCGACGTTTCCAAACTCCGAACAATTGTTCAACTATAACCTGCGTTTTTTTGTGTGCAGTATTGTACCGAACTTCTGCGTTTGTCTCAGGCCTTAAAACAGGTGTCAGTAGATAGCTACGGCATGCATATCCATTGTCACCAAGTAAAATTCCGTCCAGGTGTCCCAGCTCAAAGCGACAGCGCAGACCGCTTCGATCAAATATTACTACATCGTGAGTTGAACCTGGATGTCTGACAACTATATCAAGAATTTGTCGTTGAGGTCCAGCTACAGCCTATAAAAACAATATATCATAGATTTCAGGCTTCCGCGGCTGCTGACTTCGTCAATAGTAATAGCTTCTGTATGGTGGCCGCGTCCGTTTGCTGTGTACTGCCGACGTTTTGCAGGCATTGTAGTTTGCATCATCAGGGCTGGGAGGTTCTGATACGTATCGGATCCTCCCAGCCCTGATGATGCAGACTGCAATGCTTATGAAACGTCGGCAGTACACAGCAAACGGACGTCACCATCCGGAAGCCATTACTATTGACGAATAAATCATAGAAATTATTACTTAATTATTAACCCATTTACAATTTTTTTAAATTAAATTTTTAACAAAATTTGACAAGTATAAATTTGACAAATAAAACAGTTTGAAAAATGTATATTTCTGTGTATTACCTGTACATTCAAAGAGAACCATCCTTTTCGATTCCGAAATACCTCTCCATAATTCTTTCCAGGATTTACAATGCGAATATGGGTGCAATCAATACACCCTATTATAGATGGAAAGTTGGCCATTTCATAAAATTTATTTTTATTACTTTAACGTTTTGCTTCAGTGGAAAAATTGATATATACACTCAAGTATGATGCTAAAATTCTGGAAACTCGTGCAACAATTCTCGATACTGATGCTTGGCTATATCCTCGTAAGTCTCCGTTAACGATCTGCAATTAAAACAGTATACAATTGAAATGAAAATAAATTATCTCAATTAATATTTACTATGATGTTAGAACAAAATTTACAAACCTGAAAGCTGCTTGTTGCATAAAAACGCAGTGTTATTAATAGCTGCATCAACGGAGAAACTGGCAGTCCACGATTATTCAATCGCCTCAACCGATCATTTACTAGAGGTAATAAAATCTCGATCACAGCTCCTTTGCTGAATCTATACCTTTTCCGAAATGGAACATCTTCGAAAAATTCTATGGGATTTTCCCAATCACGTATATATCTTTTTGCAAGTCGCCATTGAATTCGATACTCTAGATTTTCGTTCTCAAATCCATCATCAGAGTCATTTAAAAATTCGTTATCCATTATTTTTTCTTTTATACATAAAAGCGCGGTACCCTAAGTAATCATAAAATTACAGAAATATGTAGGATGCGGGCCGGGATTTGAACAACGGATCTTAGCACTACTAATTACTTGCGATAGCACTGGATAGCACTGAGCCACATGTCATCCCGCGATACTGAAATATAATAAATTTGGAGCTTACGTTTGATACAGGTGATGTTTTCCAACGCAATCAAGGGTACATAATTTTCCTCAAGGAAGCTTGTGACCTCCCTTGAGATAAGGAAGCTAATAAGGCTCCTTATTCGAACAAGGAACGTTTGTGAAACGTGGAATGAGAAACAAGGTATCCTTATTTCTCAAGGAAGGACTATGAATACGGGTATAAGATACTAAAAGTGTGTGAGCGAGAAGTGTCGGACAGTCAGTGGGATAGCGTGCGAATAGAGAGTAGGACGAATCTCCTCTCATTCCTCCGTTTAAAATATACCATCCTCTTTCTTTAATGAACTGTATCAACCTCCTTTCCCCTCTATTTACCTTCTTGTCCTTGGAAGCTCTCTTGCCGTCCCGCTCATCTTCTCCCTCAAAGTTTTCTCTTCCGCCTTCTTCACCTGTTCTTGCATTGAAATCTCCTCCGATTACTGTTTTTACTCCTTCTTTCTGTCCGTCCATCTTTCAAGTTTACCTAGTTTTTCTTCCATGTCTCCGTTTACGTATACCCCTACCACTCTAATTATCTTCTTATCATATTTTAATTTACCTATTATAATTCCCTCTATCTCCTCCTCCCCTTCTTCATTCTTTATCGATATTTCTTTCTTAATTCCTAAAATCATTCCTCCTGACGCTCTCTCCTTCTTATTCTTCTTTACAGCTGGTTGACATTTCCATACATACCCCATTGGCAAGCTGTCTCTCACTTTCTCCCACCTTTTTTCTTCTATCCACGTCTCCATTATTACCATTACCTCCCACTCCTCTAAACCTCTCCAGAATTCTCTATCTTTGTTTCCTAACCCCCTACGTTCCAGAACGCTATGCTAATTCCGTTCATGTCATCTCTGTTGTGCTCCTCTGTCCTTTCTTCCTCATCTTTTTTCTCTATTTCCTTCTCTCCTCCTTCCTCGTCTTCCTCTTGTTCTCTTCTATTTTCCTTTATCTTTTCTTCTTCTTTATTTTCTCTCTTTGTTCTGCCCTCTTCTCTCTCTCTCTCCCTCCACCTCTCTCCATTCTCTTCTCTCTCTCACTTCTTGTCACTCCCTCTTTCTCTTCTCTCTCTCCTCCTATTCTTTTCTCTCCACTATCCCTTCCTAATCTCCCCCCTTTTCCTCCATATTCTCCCCTCTCCATCTATTACCACCTCTTCTTCTTCATCCCACTTCCACCATTTTCCCTCTAGTTGTATCCATCCGTATCTCAGCCATACTCTTTTTCCTTTCGCTCTCTCTTTTCTTGCTATGTCTTCCATTGTCCATCTCATCTTCCTTTGTTTCCATGTTAAATCATCATCTATCCTCACTCCTTTTTCATTTATCTTCTTTCTCTCCTTTATCAGCGCTTTTTTTCTTGTATGTCCTTCATTTTCACTACCGCCATCTTTACTTCTCCTTCGTTTCCCACTTCCATTATATTGATTTCTATCCCTTCCGTTCCTACTTTGTTTTCTCTCATAATCTCTCTGATCTCCTCCTCTACTTTCTCCTTTCCTCCCTTCATCCCTCTCATCACTATGTTTTTCCTTCTCTTCTCTCTATCTTCTGCTTCCATTCTTTTCTCTATACTCTTTATCTTCTCTTCTAATTTCCCCCCTCTTTCACTCCCCTCTTTTCCCGTCTCCTTTTTGTTCTTCAACTGCATCTCCTCTATTTTTCTCTTCATTAATTCTATTTGCTTTTTCATTTCTTCCTTCTCCTCTGTCCACCTCTTCATTTGTTCTCTGTATTCTGTTTTTATTTCTTCTCTCTCCTCTCTTGCTTTCTCCTCTCTCTCTCTACATTCTCTCTTTAGTTCCTCCGTTAGATTCTTGCTGTCCTCTCTCATTTCTCTCCTCAGGTCACTCATCAATTCCTTCAATACTGTCTCTATATTGTTATCTTCTTCTCTTTCTGTTTCCCGTTCTTTTGGTGATCTTATTGTCTTCTTGCTTCTTTGAAATATGTCCTCCTCCGTACTCTTGTCCAATTCCTCTCTTTTTCTTTTTAGAATTTCTTCTATAATTCCCGTGCTCCCACTTCGCTCCCTTCTTTTAATCCTAATCACTCCTTCTGCGCCTGTAACCCCCCTTCCTGTGTCTGTCATGTTTTCATCCATCTTACCTATTGCATCTTTGTTTCCCTTCTATCTCTACTCTATGCCCTGTTTGTATACCGCGTGCTTTTCTCTTATTCCCCTCTCTACAATGCTCTCTATATATGCCCGTTGTCGCTCCTGCCCCCCGTCGTTTCCACCTCTCGCTCCGCCTCTCTCAATACTCCTCCTCCGTGCCTAACCTACTCCGCCGTTCTCCCTCTTGTCTATCCCTTTCCCTGTATCCCTGAGCCTGCTCTCCCTTGTCCCGCTCCTCCCCTCACTCTCCGCCCTTTACACACTCGCCTCCACTCACTCTCGCTCTCTCTATACTCCTCTCACTCCACTTTTCGCCTTCTTACGATTCACTCCTCTGTACACGTGTCACTCTTATTCATACCGGAAACGGAAGTCCCACTTCAGAGGAGATACAGAAAGAAATTGGACGTACTCAGGAGGAAGAGGTAAGTCAGTGATTGACTATATTATAGTAGAAGAGGGCACAGAAGAGGAAATAGAAAGGATGGAAATAATAAATAAGATAGAGTCGGACCATCAACCAGCAGTGATATGGCTAAAAAAAGAAGGAGCAAAAAAGAAAAGAAGGATGAGAGGAAAAGGGAGAAGGGTGAGAGGAACGTGGGATAGAGAAGGAATAGAGTCATTTAAGAATAATGTGAGAGAGTTAGAAATAGAGAGAGAGAAAGTAAACGAGAAGATAAAAGAGATGGAGGAGAAGATAATGGAGATTCTAACGAAAACTGAAGAAGAAAGAGAGATAGGAAGGAGCGAGAAGGAAGGATGGTGGGACGAGGAATGCAAAAATCTAAAAAAGGTGGTAAGGAAGGTGTCCGCGAATGAGAGAGCCACGCGTGAAGAAAGAAAATTGAGGATTAGCGGTCTCGAATCAAACCAACTCTTAAAGCCTCACAGCACTCTGCACGTCTATATTTAAGAATATCTACAACGAATGTACAGCGAAATTCTGAACCCTAGCGCGATTGACGAAACTCGATGCTACCGTTCTCGATACTAGCCAAAGAAGGAAGCCTCGGCCGGTCCGGTGTTCTCCTCTTTATACCCCCCGGGCTTCGAAGATTCTAGAAGGATCCGAACGATGACCCTCTCCCCCTCTGTTATCTAGTTTCGTTTTAAAACCGGAAAATCAGCTGTTATTCTCTCGCTCGCAAGTAACTCAGCTGACACCGCATGAGAGGTCGTCAGCTGATTTCCCTATATTATTGTCGCTCGACGCTTACCTTGTCTCGTGTGTTGACAACGCTTCGTCGACACGTGAATTCGTGGAGACAAAGCCGCGTCGAGCGCGCGTGTTTTTCTATGTAGCGTCTCTCAAGCAACGGTCTCGAGACCATTTCTTTAGAGCCGTATAAATCTCGCGCCTGGCTTAACTCGATAAAAAAGAGTTGTTTGATCGTGAGCCCCCCCCCCCCCCGCGTGCCCCGGGCGTCGCTCACAATGTTGGTTGCCCCTTTGGTCCGCTGATCACCGCGCCCGGTTATCATGGCTCGATCGCAAACAGAAGGAATTAAAGAGATGGTGGAGAGGAAAAATAGGAAGACAAGAATACAGAAGAAAAAGAAAAGAATATATGGACTTATGCGAAAAGAAGAAAGAACTGGAGAACAGGAAATGGGAAAAAGAGGCAGAAGAAGCACATACAGAGGAACAGGTATGGAGAGTAGTGAATGCAGAGAGAAAGAAAAAAGGGAATAAATGCGGAGATAGACATGAAACAATGGGAAGAGTATTTTAAAAGCGTTACTGGGAGGAGTGGAAAACAGGGTGGTACGAGGCGGAAGAGAAGGAAACAGAATAGGAGAGGAGCGAGAGATTGAGAGAGAAGAGATAAGGAGCGCAATAAAGAAGGTGAAGGATGGAAAAGCTGTAGGGATAGATGGAGTGCCAAACGAAGCATGGAAATATGGTGGGGAAGGATTAGAAAGGTGGATATGGAAGGTATGTAATAGAGTATGGAGAGGAGAGGGATGGCCTGAAGCATGGAAAGAGGGAGTGATAGTTCCAATTAGGAAAAAGCGGAATGGGAATAAAGTAGAGGAGTATAGAGGGGTAACGGTAATGTCGACGCTATAGAAAGTATACGCAGTAGTACTGGCGGAAAGAGTAATGGGGGAAATAGGGGAAAAGAGTATATTATCACAGACACAAACGGGATTTAAGAAGGGACTAGGAACAATGGACAACATATATATTTTAAGGGTGCACCTTTATTGGACACCACATTGTTGGACACCGCATTTAAATGAGTGAGACGCGTAGGGATCTTGCTAAAAGCACATGCACACACACACACACGCGGGGGGGGGGGGGTGCGAGGGGGGCCTTCGGCCCCCACCCCGCCGGTAAGAAACGTGGACCACCTTGTAACGTTTGTGTACAATAATGCAGTGTCGAAAAATGCGGTGTCGCAAAATACGGTGTTTAATAATTCCTACCAGCGGGGTGGATGCAGGGAGTGGGGCCAAAGGCCTCCCTCGCACCCTCCCGCGTGTGTGTATGTGCTTTTAGCAAGATCCCTACGCATCTAACTCATTTAAATGCGATATCGAAAAATGCGGTGTCCAATAATGTGGTGTCCAATAAAGGGCGCCCCTATTTTAAACCATTTAATCGGTAAACAGGTGAGGAGAAAAGGAAAGAAGTTGGTCGCATTGTTCGTAGATCTAAAGGCAGCGTACGATTCAGTGGATAGAGAGGTGTTAATAAAGGCAATGAGAAAGAAAGGGGTAAGAGAGGGCATCATGGAGAGAGTAGAAGAAATACTGAAAGAGACGATAAGTAGAGTAAGAGGAGAAATAGGGGACAAATTTTGGACAGCAAGAGGACTAAGACAGGGATGTCCGCTGAGCGCGGATCTGTTCAACATACTAATGGCGGACCTAGAGGAAGAAATGGGAAAGATAAAATGGGGAGGGGTAAGGTTGGGAGAGGAAAGGTTATACTCTTTAACATATGCGGACGATATAGTGATAATGGCAGAGGATGAGGGAAGTATGAGGAGCATGATGGAAAGGTTAGAGAGGTATATAGATGGGAAAGGGCTGGAGCTAAATGTAGGGAAGACGAAGATAGTAAGGTTTAAGGAAGGAGGAGGAAGGATGAGTAAAGTGAATTGGAGATGGAAAGGGAAGAAGATAGAAGAGGTGAAGGAGGTGAAATATTTAGGGTACAGGTTAGAAAGGAATGGAGGACAGGAAGCGCATGTGAAAGAGAGGTTAACAAAGACAGCGGTAGTATCAGGGCAGGTATGGGGAATAGGAAAGAGAAGGTTGCCCAAGAAGTGGGAAAGAAGAATTGGAATAGTCGATAAATTAGTGTGGACAGTAGCAAGTTACGGGTTCGAAATCTGGGGTTGGAAAGAAAGGGAAAACTTAGAGAGTTTGAACGAAAGGCACTTAAAATGGATTCTGGGGGTGGATAGATCGACACCAGGTTATATGGTGAGAGAGTAGGTACAGAGGGAGAAAATGAGAGGCAGGGCAGGAAAGAGAGCATGGAACTTCGAGGAAAGGTTATTAGAAGGAAGAGGCAGCAGGTTGGCGCAAAAATGTTAAGAAGAGATAAAAGAGAATGCTAAGAAAGATGGAGTACAATCAAACTCGGAAAAGGAGAGAGGTTTCTTTGAAGGGAAAGGTTTAAATATCAGGGAGGTGAAAGAGGCTAGAGATGAAGGGAGAATGAGGTTTGAGGAGATAGAAAAAAGACAGAGATATGCAAAGGGAAGAGAGATGGAGGAAAATAAGAGAGTCAAGAAGTAACAGATGGTATGGAAGGATTAAAGGAGAGGAAATACCAGGATACATGAGTAGGTATACCAGGCCGGTTCTGGACCATTTGTTTAAACAATCATAAATCATTTTTTTATGTTAAAAAATTGTTTAAATAATCATAAATCATTTTTTATGTAAAAAAATTGTTTAAATAATCATAAATCATTTTTTATTGGGAAAAAATTGTTTAACAATAATAAATCTTTTTTAATTGTAAAAAATTGTTTAACAATCATAAATCATTTTTTTATTATTATAAAAAATTGTTTAACAATCATAAATCTTTTTTTATTATTATAAAAAATTGTTTAAACATACATAAATCATGTTTTTTGTTACAAAAAAGTTTAAATAATAAATTTTTTGTTGTAATAAATCTTGTTTTTTTCCTTGAACAAAAAAAGGGTTAATGGGGTAATAAATTATGTGTTTTTTTTAAGAGAGTAGGAGGGAGAGAACGCAGGCGAGATTTTTCTATCTTATTCTATAATATAAGCGTGGGAGGGGGGAGAACGCAGGCGAGATTTTTCTACCTTATTCTATAATATAAGCGTGGGAGGGGGGAGTACGCAGGCGAGATTTTTCTCTCTTATTCTATATGCGTGGAAGGGAGAGAGAACGCAGACGGCAGCGGGCAGCGGTTGGGATGGAGGGAGGAAGATGTAAGATTAAGGGTGGGGTAAGTTAACAATTTTCCTGGGACTAGTAAAGACGCCCTCAGAGTTTCAGTCGTCGCCGTCGAAGTGAGTCGATTTCTCCGGTGTTTCCAATACAGTGTTAGAAGAATGAATCATTACGTTCCTCTGGATATGTCGTCCAAGAAACAGTGTAACGCGTAAGTACCGTAAAGTTATATATTGCATATATATTGCATACATTTTTCAACATTTAATTGTATTTTTCAAAGTTTTAGCAATCGGCGTTACATGTCGTATGTTCCTCGAAGCAGTTATACACCACCCGTTCCTCAAAGTTATACACCATCCGTTTCTCGACATGAAACTGTTTCGTGCAAAAAACAACATGATGCGTAAGTACCATGAAATTATCGTATATTCGTTCATAATGTTCATCATTTGATTGTAATTATTTTTACTTTATGTATTCTTTCAGTTCTGATAAACCTCGTTACACGCCTCGTATCATGAGCAGGAAATTCGCCCTGACATCCACTGCGTACAAATACTTGGATGTTGGAATCTGCGTGGTACCTGACGAATCCTATGTGGAATTTATGCTCGGCGATAATCGAGGAAATAAGATAGTGTTGGATTATTCAATGTGGATGGAAATTACACAGGCACACGAAAAAAAAGCAGTCCACAGTAGGGGTATATAGGGATTTCTAACCCAGGAGCTCCGAGGGGGGAGCGGGGCGCGGGGAGTACTCCGTGGCGGGGGGAGTGTGGTGGGGAGGGTACTCCGTGGCGAGGAGACCGCGGGAGCACGCGGTCTTGACATCGCGCTAGGTGCTGACATGTCAGACTCG